>NC_068990.1:94029953-94035239 GCF_001194135.2 Octopus bimaculoides | reverse complement strand
TATATATATATAAATAAAAAGAAGACTTCTACGCCTAAGAGTTTCTGTGAGCTTTTTGTGTTGTTTGCAAATGTAGTTGAATGGAAATGTCTGTGTGTTGTTTGTTATAGTTTATTGGACACATAAATAGATATGATTTGTGTGTGGAAGGTGTTGGGGAATGTAATGAAGCCTTTTTTTTACCCGCTTGATATAGTTTATTTTTATGTTTTAGGTCAATGCTTTAGTGTGTTTTTTATTGAATTAGTAATTCCTTTAAAATCAAGTAATTGTTCTACATGTTTAAGTAATTATTTGTTATTCATTTTAATTTGATACTCCATTTGTTCATAATTAATCTTTGAATAAATAGGAAAGTTGTTTTTTTCATTAGTATCAAATAACATCATTAATATGTTAGAACTAAAAAATTCACTCATACTTTCTACAATAATTGTCCAGGGGCTATTTTATATCTCAAATCTTCTTTGATGGACAGTTATAGAAAGGACCCAAGTAGATAAAACTCTGACTCTTCAGCCAAATGTTTTAAGTTCAATTCTTAACCCCTTCGTTATCATATTTCTGTTGAAATACATTGCTTTTGTTTGAATTAATTTTGTAAGTCATGAAGAATTTAGTAAATTTGTCATTATTAAGCTAATGTTTAAAACATAAATTAACATGAAATTAAAGAGCAAGTTTAATTTCGATAAATTTAAAACGGTTTCTACCATTGAATCAGGGGTGGTGGTCAGGCAGGTTGATATGAAAAGGGTTAAATTGTTGTTGTTAGGCTACAAACGAGTGTAAATCAATGAATGACTGTTTGGTATGATAATGTTTTAAGTATTTATTGTATTAGGTTACAAAATATGGTTTTTGAATCGTGTAGAAATTAACTTTGTACTCTCACATTCCAGCTTGATTATCAATAATAATACTGCAACGTGAAAACCCACTAAAAATAAAATATAGAGGCCACAGTGTTTGATGGATATAGTTTATATTAAGGACTGTCGTAGTTAGTTATTATGTCTACCAATTACAATACTTCACGGGTATCCTGCTTAGTTCCAATTAATAAATGGTCGTTTAACCAGTCACTCTAATTTGTTTCAATATTCATGTCAGTTGTGGTGTGTATGCATTAGTTATTGATTTCATTGATCTCTTCTATTTCTTATGGATGTACTACCCCCCCCCCACCATTTTTTGTGTGACTGAAGTAAAGAGTTGACTTATCTTTTATAATTACTCATGGGAAGGAAGGAGTTCTCTAGTCTTTTGCTGGCACACCTCCTCCTCCTCCACCCCTCCTCTACCTAGACTGGTGAGACCAATGGTGTTGGTTTCTCAGTTTGTAGATGGCAGAAGGGGTGGAGAAGAGAGGATATTTCTAAGGGACAGTGTTCTGGAGACAACCTGTTAGGAAAAAAATTTAATGTAATTATGGAAGGGGAGAAGATGGAGTAATGGCATGAGAAGATAACCTCCATCAGGTAGGCTTTCGTGGAGTTGGTATGTGACTCTCACTTGCATCAAATTCAAATGGAACTCTAAGAAACTGAATTTACTTAGGATCTGTGTTATTTTCTTGAAGCAAATATCTCCCTAAAAGCTTCAGTTATATCATCTCTCTTAAGTTATACAATAAGTTGACAAATAGACATTTTTTTTCTTCTTTTAATTATAAGAAATGCTTACTTAGCTAAATGTAACATTTCTTCATTTCAAATTATTTTTAAATCTATAGCAAATATGTTCTGGCATAGGAAATGGTCAAGAGAAGACTTTTATTGTTTTCCTGGATTGTTGCTGTATCTCTTTATTTCTGTTACATATTGAAGTTGTTTAGAAATTTCATTAGTTATTATCAGAAAACGATTCAGTTTGACAAAGATGCAGACTCAATAGGAAAGACCAGAATTCATTTGTACAACAGTTTTACAATATCTTAGTTGTTGAATTGTAAACAATTCAGAACCAACCGCTATTATATATTGTTGAGCCACTATGCTGCTACCGTCTGCCTAATAAACTTGTGGTAATTCAATTTTTTTTCTCTTATAGTACTTTTTAATGACAATGAAAATTTCTTCAACTTCCACTGCTTCAACTTGTAACAAGTTCCCTCCTGCCACCACTGCAAATGATTTTTCTGTTATATATTTTGACTGAACACGTTTTCTTGAAAACAACATTATTGAAATACTGGAAAAGGTTTCTTCATTGATTTTAACAGTAAAATGCTAATTAGTTGCCACTGCATTTGGTTCGTTAATACTTGTTTACATCTTTTTTTACAGAGGTATCCACTGTCATCAGTTTTGGCTGGATGCTGATTAACTTTAACTTTCCATATATTTTCTTGCTTTGTTCTTTGTTTAATAGTGTTACGTTTGGTTTCATTGATTCACAGAGAAGAGTCATTTTTTTTTTTTGTTATTGGACCATTGCTTAAATATGACTTTGGCAACAAATAATTGTCTTGCATTGAAAGATGTAGGCCATTGTGTCTTGTGCCGGCTAATTTCTTCTTTGTAGGGTGTTTCTTCTATTCGTGCTAATGTTGATTCTTGTCTGCCTTTCAATCCTGCCACTTCTTCTCACATTATGGCTGTTTACATAGATTGAAATACTTTGTAAATTGAGAAACCTTTTTATTTTTCCTTTCCTGTGTAGAAAGATACTATATTATGAAATATCATTCTCTGTCTCGATTGTCATTTTCATTTGATACCTGAGCTGTTAGTTTATTAGTCAACATGAAAAAACACCTTACCTATCAGGTAACATTTTCAACTTGATGACATTTGATGCTGCAAAATGCTGGGATAATTTTTTATTTTGTTTGTTTTATTTCTTGGTGTTTGCATAACATAGTCATCCTGCAGCTGTGTTCAATTGATCTTTCTCATGTTTAATGTCTTCTATATTCTATGATTTCAACTAATAACTGACTCCTTCCTAAATGTATCATTTGACGTGAGGTTTACATTAAGCTCATAGTTGTAAGATTGTAAATCTACTTGTGTTAAATGAGGTTCAGTTGTTCTTTAATTACTTCATTTAACTTGTCTGCCATCTCTCTTATGACTAGTACCATTTTATTCCATAATTTCTAGTCTCAACTTGGGAAATTTAATGATATTCTGTTATTCATGTTTCCTTTCTCAATTGGAAAAAGAAAAAAAAAACTTTTGATTTTATTTTTGATATTTCCTTGCTTCAAATCTCGTCTTTTGTAAAATTGATGCCAAATTTTGCATCTGATTCTCTGCCAGTTTATATTAATTCAGTATGGGGCAATATGAAAAGAACGAACATCTCCTGTTTGTAGAGAGAATCTTTAAAACTGGAATTTTGCCAGAATTGCTGAGTCAAATCTCATTTATTTTCCAATATACCACTCACCCCTTAAAGGTGTCAAGGAATTATTATGGAAAATAATGATGATTATTCTTGCAGATTTGACTATTTCATGTCTGTTTAGTTCTCTTCCTTGAAGTAGCCTCACCATTACAAGAGTGCCTATTTAACTTCAAATAGCTGCTACTGCTGCTGTCATATATTATATTTTAGCTACAGTTCTTCTTCAGTTTATAATATACTTTATTTTATTTCTGTATATATTTATCTTTTTATTTATTTTTGTTCTCAAATTTTACAATATGTGATATCCTTTTTACTTCTGCATTAACCTTTTGACATCAAGTCTAGCTGGCACTTGTGATGATCATCATAAACTTTTTGTTTATCCAAGTAGGGAGTAAATAAATAACAACAACAACAAAAGATACTAAAATAGTAAATCTAATGTGTTTTTTGATAGAAATCTGCTGTTTCCTTTTCTTTTAGGTTTGTGGGTAAAGTCAGGGTGCCAACTTATTTGCAGCCACTATTTCCTCATTAGCCATTCATCTGTTTAGAAAGCTCTGCATTTGTAGGCAATCCAAAATGTTTTGTGGTCATTTAGGAATTATATGAGCTAAAAGAAAAAAGAAATTATTTTACAGAAGTAATTGCTTGAAAATTACGGAGAACACCTTACAACTTACAATTTAAATTCAGTGAGCATTTCAGTTGGAAACTTAGCTAACTTGGCAGATAGATACACAGACAGATGAATAGAGAGACAGACAGAGAAGAACAAGAATAATTGCATTAGGTATAATTAGATTTTCCAAAATTTCAATTTCATTAGAATTGTTATTAGTTCTAGTTTAGTTAATGTAAATTGTTGTAAACAAATGTAGAATTTTAACTCCTGAAAATACTGTGGTATATACTTGTAAAAAGTGGATAAAATCTGCAGAAGACAATCATTATTTTGATAGAAACCAACAAACGAAACATTCTCAGTACATTGACTAATTCAAACTGATTATAGTTTATTGGTATTTGAAGAGTTTCTTTCTGGTTTTGAAGGTTATCATTTCTGCGTCATCATCATCACCATCATTTAATGTCCATTGTCCATGTTGGCATGGGCTGGAGGGTTTTGACCAGGCCTGGCAAGGTAGAAGGCTGCACCAGACTCCAGTCTAATTTGACATGGTTTCTATGGCTGGATGCCCTTCCTAATGCCAACCACTCTGAGAGTGTAATGGGTGCTTTTATGTGTCACCAGTATGGTTGCATTTTGTGTGACATCAGTATCTGCCATGACTGCAATTTTACTTGGCTTGATGGGTCTTCTTCGCAAGCATGGCATAATACCAAAGCTTTCAGTCATTTCTCATTGCCTCCATGAGGCCCAACACTTGAAAGGTGCTTTTCATGTGCCACCAGCATCGGCCACCTTGCCTCAGTGAGGCCCAATGCTTTTTATGTGCCATCAGCACAGTTGCTAGTTACATAACACCAGTAAGGGCCATGACTACAATTTCACTTGGCTTGATGGCTCTTCTCAAGTACATCACATCACAACAGGCCTTGGTGAGGCTCAAACTTCAAAGATCATGCTTCACCACTTCATCCCATGTCTTCTTGAGTCGTCTACCTCTACCACAGGTCCCCTCCACAGTTAGAGATTGACACTTCTTTACACAGCTGTCCTCTTCCATGTGCATCTCATGACCACACCGGTGCTGTTGTCTCTCTTGCACACCACACCTGAGAAATATGAAATTGTTAAAATGAATGAACGCTTTTCAATGTTGTGTATATTCTATTGATATGTGGCTGAACCCTCAGAGTTGATGCGGTGGCTGAAAAGAAACCTTAACATTAGCCTTCAGTAGTTTGACTCAATCACTGTTTTAGTGAACCTTCATTTATATATATATATATATATATATATAT
>NC_068990.1:94028017-94029468 GCF_001194135.2 Octopus bimaculoides | reverse complement strand
AGTAATAAGTTCAATATGATTTCTCTCATCGCTCAAAGGATTTTCTTTTCTGTTTTCACTTCACCAGAAACTAGTTTTGGGAAAAGTTTAATTTGGCTGCATCAGAATAAAATTTGATGCTATTTTAATTGCAATCATTTTTTTTTTCTTTCTCTGATAAATAAACCAACGATTATTAGTGATAGTTACTCAATGCAGAAATAATTGATTCAATTCTTCCTTCATTTTGATCACTCTTGACAATCGACTAATCATTTGATATCCTTCAGAAATACTTTATAGATTTTTTTTATGTATTTATTATCAGACTCTAAGCACCTTTCTTGTTGCCATTTGTCATAATTACCATTATTTCTTTACCTCTTTCAAAATTACTGTTAAATTTTTGTAATCACTTTCTGCAACATTTTCAATAAATTAGCTTTACTCTCACTTTTCTTTTACTCTCTTTCGCTAACCCTTATTTCAGTTGTGTTTAGAGACAAATCCCTTTAACCCTTTCGTTACTGTATTTATTTTGGGATGTTCTGTGTTTCTTTCAATTAATTTTAAATTTAACAAAGAATTTAGTAAAATAACTTTGTTATCATTCAGCTAGTGTTAGGAACATAAATTGTGACTAAGGTTTGGTGGACGATTTTAATTCAAAACTTACAAAAACAAGACATTTGTACTCAGTCGGTTTCAGCCAGATTGGTAACGAAAGGGTTAACACAAACTCTTTTTCTTAGTTTGTCTTTCAAATATTATTATTATTTTTTTTTTTTGTTACAATATTTTATTTTGGCAAACTGAATCATCGGAACACTTATTTGACTGAACCTAACTCACTAAGAATTGTATGTTTTTAGTCATTATTCGGCCCTTTTTTTTTGGTTATTATCTACATGGAAACTTTTGTGGGATGGAAACATGAAGGGTATCTGGCCATAGAAAATCTGCCTCCAAAAAGTCTGTTCAGTCCATGCAAGCATGGTAAATGGTTGTCAGGGTGTTGACGATGATACATGTATAAGTGTGTGTGTGTGTGTGCGTCTGTATATATATACACACACATATGCTGAGACCCCCTTTGGTCATGACTGACCATGGGATTGCACCTAAAAAGTTCCCCTCCCAGGCACAAGTCCAGGCAAGGTTGTTCATGGAAGACCAGCAGTCGCCCATGCATACCGGGCCCTCCTCTCCATACCACTGATGTTATCCAACGGAAAGGCAAAGGGGTCGATACAGCTTGGCACCTGTGACGTCGCAACTCATTTCTATAGTGAACTGGAGCAACGTGAAATAAAGTGTGTTGCTCAAGAACACAACACACAGCCCGGTCCAGGATTTGAACTCACAACCTCACGATCGTAAGCTCGACGTTCTAACCATTGAGCCACATATATTTATATAATATGTATGTGTCATGTGTGTTTATATATATATATATATATATATATATATAT
>NC_068990.1:94027779-94028007 GCF_001194135.2 Octopus bimaculoides | reverse complement strand
CACACACACACATGTAAACAAGTCGACCTAATGTCTTGTGCATTTGTCTCCACTTCCGTCTCTATTTGTGTTGCCTTTCTCTACACAAACACACATACAAACACATGCACACACGCGCACACACACACGCACACACACACACACACGCACACACGCACACACACACACACACACACACACCTATGAAAGCATGAAGTGTTGAATACTGACACACATCCTATTTAATGT
>NC_068990.1:94025774-94027755 GCF_001194135.2 Octopus bimaculoides | reverse complement strand
GTCTTCTTTAAAAAGTTATTTTCGTCTTTCGAAAATCAGCTGTTTGTTGATGTGTGTGTGGGTGCCTATATATATATATGTGTGTGTGTGTGTGTGTGCGTGAGAGAGAGAGAGAGAGAGAGAGAGAGAGAGAGTCTGCTTGTACCAGGAGTACAATAATCTGGAAAGAATTTAATGGTATAGACATCAGCCATGAAATATAGATTTTTCCCAATGTATTTTGCTTTTGTTTTTTGCTTGCTGATTTGCCTCTAATATTCTTTTGGCATTTAATTCAGTTTTTTTTATAACTTTGTATATTTTGTTTCTTTATTCCATTGATTTTTCTATTTATTTTGTCACTTTATTGTTGTTTTAAAATCATATTTTTAATCAGTTTTTATTGTTAGCTTTAATAGCAAACACTTTGCTGATTTAGTTTCGTTCTTAATGTTTCTACATTCCATTTGTCTTTACCCATTTTCTATTTAGGTTCAGTGCATGTCTATGTGTGTGTATGTGTATATATATATATATATATATATGTATGTGTGTGTGTGTGTGTGTAGGTACAGATGTGACTTGCATCCTAACTTGGTTCCAGGTTCAATTGCATTATGTGGCACCTTATACCTGTGTATTCTTCTTTAGTCCTGGGTCAACCAAAAGAAATATGCTGTATGCATCCAGCTGTAGAAACACTGCCAAATCAGACTGGTGCCTGGTGCAGCTTCCTGGTTTCCCAGACCCCAGTTGAACCGTCCAACCCATGCCAGTATGGAAAACGGACGGTAAACGATGATGATGATGAGTATATATACACACACACACACACACACACACACACACCAAATCATCATCACTTAGAATCTGTTTTCCATGTTGGCATCTGTTAAGTGGTTTGACTAGAGCTGGTAAGCTGGAGTTCTGCTCCTGGCACCAGGCTGTTTTGGATTGATTTGTACAGCTGGATGCCCTTCCTAACGCCAACCACTCTGAGAGTGCAATGGGTGCTTTTATGTGCCACCAGCATGACACCGGTCTCTGCCACCACTGCGATTGTGCTTGGCTTGATGGGTCCTCTTAAGCAGAGCACATTGCCAAAGGTCTTGGTCACTAGTCATTGCCTCTGTGAGGTTCAAAGTTCGAAGGTCATGCTTCACCACTTCGTCCCATGTCTTCCTGGGTCTACCTCTACCACAGGTTCCCTCCACAGTTAGAGATCGGCATTTTTTTACACAACTATCCTCATCCATATTCTTTTATTCTTTCATATGTTTCAGCCGTGGTCATGCTGGAGTACCACCTTGGTCTTTTTGATTTCCTCAGCCTGAGGTGTTTTACATCACCACTCCTGTATGTGCCTTTGGCCCAGCTGTTGGCTCATTTGATGTATAAGGGAGTTTGATTCTGCGGCCCTCATCTGCACCTCATATCGGGCTGTTGGTTCATCTGTCTTGAAGAAATCTATGGGACTCTGAACCCTAGACTTTTGCATTCCTGGTCTTTAATTTAGATGAAGTGGATGGTACAATACAATGGCAGCCAGTTCTGGCATTTGTATAACACTCAATGCTGAAGTTAGTTACTAGCCCTTCTAGAATTCCCCATATGTATATTATTGCATCTCTCTCACGCCTTCACTACAGGAAGTAAAGTTACAGTTTTCTCAGCTTATCCCTGGAGCTCATCTGCTGCACTTTTTCAATCTTTTTAATGTTGTGGCATTGGACTGCTTGAGGCTCCGCTGTTAGTTTGGCACAATGTGGTGACCATGACTGGGAGCAGTAGTCCAGGTGGCTGAGAACAAAGGTTCTCCACAGGGTCAACATAGTTTCTTGGTCTCTTGTCTTGAAGGGCATCAGTATTCATCCTGCCAGTTGTCTGCACTTTGTATACATCTATATGTGTGTGTGTGTGTGTGTGTGTGTGTGCATGTATATATATATATGTATGTATATATACGTATGTATGCATATATATATATATATATATATATATA
>NC_068990.1:94024093-94025596 GCF_001194135.2 Octopus bimaculoides | reverse complement strand
CGTTGCCAGTGCCCCTGGACTGGCTCTTGTGCGGGTGGCACATAGAATACACCATTTTGAGCGTGGCCGTTGCCAGTACCGCCTGACTGGCCTTCGTGTGGGTGACACGTAAAAGCACCTACTACACTCTGAGTGGTTGGCGTTAGGAAGGGCATCCAGCTGTAGAAACTCTGCCAAATCAGATTGGAGCCTGGTGCAGCCATCTAGTTTCACCAGTCCTCAGTCAAATCGTCCAACCCATGCTAGCATGGAAAGCGGACGTTAAACGATGATGATGATGTACCTTTATGTATTATACGCTATCATTGATTTGTATATTTGTACTTGGATTAATACTGCATATGAATATACCTGTGATGTGGAGTGTTTTGATTTGATCAAGGGACCTGACCATTGAAATCTGTTCTCCATTCTTGTCTAATTATATAATTATATAATTATAATTATAATTATATTCTTGGGAATAGAAATTTCCCTTATGAATTTTTTTACACACTGGCTTCTTGATAAAATTCTTGTAAAAGAGTTTTATCCCTTTTTGAATTTATATATATACATACATACATATATACATACATATATTTAGAAACCTGACCATTATACCTCCACCTTCACCCCTTAATTCCTAGCACTCTTCCTTATTATCTCACCCCCTTCCTTTCCTTCTGAAGACATTCAGTACACCCCCTCCCCTCTGTACCACCACATACTTTATCTCTCTCTGCACCTTTTCAAACCTTCCCCCCACCTCTAACTTCTCACACACATGCCTTTCTTACCTTCTTTTGTTTCTATCCCCCCTCCCCCCTTTTCCTTCTGTCTATTGATAGCTCTCCTCTCCCTCCCACCCTCCAATATCTTGACTACTGCCTAACACTCCTCTTTCTCTATTTCCCTTCCCTACCTCTCTACTCTAGCCCTTCTCCTTATCCACTCCCCAAAGTCCTTTCACCAATACATACACTCTCCCATACATACTTTCTTCCTTCAAATATTCTTATCTCTTCATTTCTCTGTCTGCTTTGCCTTACATGTATCATTCTCAAAATTCATTTCTACTACAAGATCCTTTTCAATGAACAACACATGGAATTGATATCTGCACCACTATCCATCTGAAATAAGAACATATGATTTCTTATCGGACTTTACACATCATCAACAAGAACTTTCTTTACCCATTCTACACAACACATTTCTTGGAGAACGAAACAGCAACTTTATTATATTTTATTTTCATATTTTCCTTTTATACTTTCTGCATTATATCTAATTTCTTTTATATATCTCTCCCTCTCAAGAATAATTTCTAAAAAAATGAACATCTACTAATTGCTTCTATTGAGGTTATTTTAAGTTGTCTCTGATGATGGGATATCATTTATTTCCCTGAAACAGCTGTAAGACCACATATCTATTTATAAATGTCCTAGGTATATCAGATTGCCTTGACCTTGTTATCTTATTATATTTAACATATATATATATATATATATATATATA
>NC_068990.1:94017200-94021379 GCF_001194135.2 Octopus bimaculoides | reverse complement strand
TCAATAAGACATTCAATACTTTATTTCATAGTACCATCCATTTTTATTTTATATTATATATTGCATATTCCATATTCTATATCCCACATTGGTTCTGCAGGAATATAAATAAAACATAAAAAACAGACAGTGTTGGAACTCTTTTAAACAAAATAATATATTCCTCTATACACAATCATACAACCCCCCCTTTCTTTTGTATTTATTTTTACTCGCATATATATATACATATATATGCATATATATATATATATATAATCATCGTTTAACGTCCGCTTTCCATGCTGGCATGGGTTGGACGGTTTGACAGGACTGGCTCAATCTGGTCTGGCAAAGTTTCTACAGCTGGATGCCCTTCCTAACACCAACCACTTTCTCATCTATCAAATCCACCCAGAAGGCTTTGGTTACCCTGGGGCTATATTAGGTGGCATGCTGTGGAACTGAAACCAAGAGCACATACTTGGGTAGTGAACCTCTTAGCTACACAGCCATTCCTTCAACTATGGCTTGTGTGATTTCCATCTTTCATTTTGCTCAGTTGACATAGTTCAGTCTTAATTTACATATTCAGATTTGTCTTAATATCACTGAACTTCCAGTTGTGATGTGGTCTATTGTTTTAACAGATTGATTATATGGCTGTACCACTGTTTGCTTTGAATAGCTTAGGTCTTATATCTAGATTGTAGTCATAATGTTGATTTTGTAAAAATCTCTCGCTCACAATTGAAAGCTACACTTACCATTTCATAGACTTCTACTGTTTCAGGCCTTTTGTAAAATTGGCTGTGAAAGTGTTTGTGAACTCGCCATGTCAGTTGCCTTCTTTGCCTGTACTTTGTAGAATTTGGCAGCAGTGAGTATCTTGCTTTCTGCCAAGATTACACTCACCTCCCACTCAGTGTTTATTCACAAAAAACTTCTATCTCTCTCAAGACATCTTTGTCTCTTGTGGCTCTGCTAAAGATTATACTTATTACTGAAGCAGGCTAAGTCCTAAACGTGTCTGGAGTTGTCACCATCCTGCCAAGATCACACTCACCCATCCGCCCTCCTCTGCATTGCTCACATTCCACTTTTGATTGAAATCTAAGGGTTATCTCCCCTATCTTTCCTTACAAGACTTGGTCATTTAACTGATTATTATTTCTCTTCACTATGGTTGCACATTTAATTAATTAAAACTGATTGGTTCACTACATTAAGAATGTTAGCACCAACTCTGTCATGTTAAGTCTGTTGAGTGTTCTAACTGGAATGAAAATGGCTATTTGTAATTCCCTGCCACTTTCTAAATAGTCTTTGACGGAAGAAATACGGTAACAGTGAATCCTCTTACAAGAGTGACATTAAAGTCATCACTGAATTAAATGAGTGATTGAGTTAAATGATTTATGATATTGAAGGCAATTATATTCTGCTTGTGTTCTATATCTATATCAAAGACAGTGCGTTACTCTTGTGTAACAGACAGCATCATCATCATCATCATCATCAATGTCTGCGTTCCATGCTGGCATGGGTTGGACGGTTTGACTAGAAGGCTGCACCAGGCTCCAACCCGATATACAGTTGTTTTCCATTTTTTTTTTTAACTCAGACTCTCTGTAAGCTGCTTTTTGTGGCATTGCTTTCCCGTCTTCGTTCAGAATCACATTTAACTTTGCTCTTGCAGTTTTCCAACATTTCTGTATGTTTAATAGAAAAGAAATCTCTCTTTGATAATAACTCCTTCCAGACATTCTTTCTGGATAGATCTATGTCCTTCTGGGCATATAGTGATCAATGTGTTTTGTTTATCTCTTCTCGAAATAATTTTCAGATTCACCCAGAAAGTTTTGTTTTATCCAAAGAATTTCATTTTATTTTATACTTTCATTTTCATTTATTTATTTATTGCTCAATTATTTCAGCTATTTCCCACAAGTCTGCATCTTTGCTTTACTCTTGCCAGTTTCATTTCTAATCTTCAAAGCTCAAATTACTTTGTAGACTTGGCAGTGTTAACGGGCCTTTTCTCATTAACCCTATCGTTTTCCCAACTTTTGGTTTGGTGTTGCTCATTTTTTTACATTAGTGGTGGTGGTGGGATATTTGAAATCAGTGAGAGTTGGCGGCAGGAAGGGCTTCTAGATGTAGAAAACTACTGCTTCATTGAATTTTTCCCAATGCACTTTAAAATGATGACAAAGATGATGCTGTGTCTGCTGTGTCTTTGGGCCCCTGTATGTTTACTGCCAATAAGTATGGGTTCTGACTCAATATATGCTTTCTGATCCTTCCTGATTTGACTTTGGTTGCAATGTCAGCCAGACGGTGCCCAGTCCCTCAATCCTTCATATCTTCCAATTGTTTGTCATTTCAGAGTTTATAGAACTGCTGTCATTTATAACTTGCTTTCATTATGATCTTGTTGCATTTTTGGCTCATTGTTTTGATAGTTGTGTTATTTAGAAATTGTTTGCATCAATATTTCGATGCTGATAATGCTGCTACTATAAGCAACTTAACTGTAACTACCATGCACTTAAATAATATCTCCTACCCCCTTATTTCACACTGTGATTTTGCTAGTCTGCAATCCATGAACAGGTGGTCTCCCAACTTAGCCGTTTGTCATTTTGCTTCTATGCCAGTAATTTGATAACACACTGCAACAGAAATTGGCCTTGTGCCTTGTCAAAAGAAACTATTATTATTTTTATTATTATTATTATTACTACCCTTTCTCACTATCTGTCTCACTATAACCTTTTCATCACTACCTCCTCCAATGCCTCCTCCCCTCTTAAAAGTTTTTGTCTTACATGTACTTGGTGACCCTGTCAATGCAGGTGCCACTTAAAAGCACCCAGTCCACACTGTAAAGCAGTTTGTGTTTGGAAGGGCATCCAGCTGTAAAAACCTTGCCAAAACTGACCTCGCCTGTGCTTGTGCCACATAAAAAGCACAAAGTCCACTCTGCTGAGTGCAGCTGTAAAAATCCTGCCAAAACAGTCATAGTTTGGTGCAGGTTTCGGCCTGGCCAGCTCTTGTGGTGTTGTCCCACCCATGCTAGCATAGAACACGGATGTTAAATGATGATGATGATGATTGATGAAATAAGTTCTGGCACTGGGTTTGACGTACTCAACTAGTGCCCTTCCCCATATTTCAGGCCTTGTGTCTATAATTAGAAACAGTTATTATTATTATTATTAAGGTGATAAGCTGGCAAATTCATTAGCCAGATGAATGCTTAGTGGCCTATCAGCCATCTTTATGTAAATTCAAATTCTGCTGAGGTTGACTTTGCCTTTTATGTTTCCAAGGTTAATAAAGTAAGTACCAGTCAAGTACTGGGGTTGATCTAATCAATTCCCCCCCCCTGCCCCAGGCACTGCTGGCTCTGTGCCAAAATTTGAAACCATTATTATTTAGTGGTTAGTAGAATTGGTAGAGTATCTAACAAAATCTTTTATCATTCTATCCCCTCCATATTTTGAGTTCAAATCCTGCCAGTGATGTCTTCGATTTTCATCCTTCCAAGTATTGATGAAGGAAAACCCAATCGACCCCTTGGTGTACACTTACTGAACTGTCCCTTCCTACCCTAAGAATCACTATTAATATAAAGAGTAGAATGGTACCTGGCTGTATTGGGTAAAAGTGGTTAACAAAATACCTTGTGGTGTTTAGTCACATCCTGCCTGATTCAACTCTTGTTTTTTCATGCTTCTGGGATTGATGAAATAAGGTCTGACTATGTCTCTTCCTCACGACACACCATTGTGAGCTGGGCAGAGTCTTTTGCTGAGCTGGACTTTAAAATGCTTAGCGACCTTTCCTCTGGCCTTTTATGTTCTGAGTTGAAATGCTGCCAGGGTAACTTTTTTGGTTTGGTAAAATTAAGTAACAGTTGAGTAACGGGGTCAGTGTGACTTACCCCTCCCCTCAAAACTGCTGGCTTTCTGCCAAAATTAGAGAGAATTATTATTAAGTATATCACTGATAACAAGTATTTATTATGAGTCTTCCTTTGATCATCCTGCCATTGAATAGTGTGTGTGTGTGTGTGTGTGTGTTCTTTATTTTTCACCTCTGAACATATGCTTAGCTAGAGTAGCTAACGAACAAAGTCTTCTAATTGATACTCCTTTGCTACAGTGTTTTATTTGTCTCATCCAGGAAGTCTAT
>NC_068990.1:94015107-94016765 GCF_001194135.2 Octopus bimaculoides | reverse complement strand
GATGGTTGTTGAATGTACATGGTATATGTAAACTGCACATTGATGAGCACGCGTGTGTGTGTGTGTGTTGAGGGTTAGGGTTAGGGTTAGGGTTAGGGTTAGGGATAGGGTTAGGGTTAGGGTTAGGGTTAGGGTTATGTTATTTAACAGGGCATGATGGAGTGTTTGAAAGCATATGTATCAAGTAGAATGTGTGTGTGTGTGTGTGTGTGTGTGTGTGTGTGTAGAGGCAAGAATGTGTGTCTGGATGGTTGTACAGAGCTCTTCTGTATCCGTGTTTCTGTTCGTGTGTTAGTAGCAGGGAGGGAATGAGTGTTTATTCCATTTCTTCTGTTTCCTTCCCTCTTAGTCTGCTACATTCCACCATTTCACACACACACACACACACACACACACACACACAGCTCTTAACCAACATGTGCAGTAACCAGTCTATTTCGATCTGACCAGAAATAGAATCATCTGGCTAAATCGAGATGCTCCATACACATTCTAGCGTTTGTGTTATGCATTAAATTTCCTATTTACTATAGTAACCTTTCCCTGCTATCTTTTTTCTTCTTCTTCTTTGCTCTTTCTATCTTGTATTCTCTCTCTCTCTCTCTCTCTCTCTCTCTCTCTCCACACACACACAAGATTAATTTTCTTTCTCTGCCTATCTTACATTTTTTTTCTCTCTTTCTTTTTCATGTTTCAACTTAATTCTTCTTCTCTTTCTCTTTCCTGCTCCCCTCCCCTCATTCTTTATATGTTGCTATTTATAGACACTTATATGTCACAATAGACAATGATCTCATCCTTCATGGCACATAATATTTCTTCAAGCCACCCTTTTAATCTCTCTGGTTTGATCTAAAGGAAGGAGTCGCTACCACCACCACCACCAACAACAACAACAACATCATCATCATTTCAAGTAGCAACTGCAACAACATCAATTTTATACACATTTTTCCTGCTACTGCAGAGGTTAGATAATCTCTTTTTCTTTGTGTGCTTTTATTTCAGATTCTGTCATCACCAATAATTCTATCCCTTTTGGGTTACACCAGAAGAACTTTTTAACATCTTTAACCAATCCCTGTTCCTTACTTTGAACTCCCAACTCCAATTCTTCATGTGCAGACTTAACCACAAGTTAATCTCAGCCTACCTTTAACAAAATTTACTTGTAGTTTGTCCGACCATTACATCTAAACTCCGATGCATTCATTGATTGTCTTTAATCTTATATAAAGAACGGGGCTATCTTCTGTTGCACCTATTATCAGATACTCTACCAATAGCTTTACTTTCTTATCTTTCTGAACATTTCTTCATTCTTAGTCGATGCCACTTAGCTTAGACTAATATATTGGCCAGGGAAGCTCTTTTGCTCGCCTTACCTTATCATAACGAATTGTACTGTTTGTTATTCAGCTTCATAGGCGCCACCTCTTCACCTATTCAACATGCAAGGTATTAGTCCACAAGAGAATGTCCCCTTTTTTTTTTTTAATGATAGCAAAGTATTTAAAAGGAGCTGATGATAAAATTCTTGCAAACAACACAAAATTGAAGGTTAGCAAATAATGTATTGGTTGCTTCATCATAGTCTTAACTTACTTAAACCTATCCTGCACTCTCTTTTTCCATTACTCTCTCTCTCTCTCTCTCTC
>NC_068990.1:94010539-94014931 GCF_001194135.2 Octopus bimaculoides | reverse complement strand
CCCCCTCTCCCCTTCTCTCACTTCCCTCTCTTGTATATACATGTATGTAAAGTCATAATTATACATACATCCTTACACATATATACACACATGAAGGGCTTCACTCAGTTTCCATCTACCAAATCCATTCACAAGGTTTTGGTCAGTTGAAGGCTATAGTAGAAGACATTTGTGCAAGGTGCCACGCAGTGGGACTGAACCCAAAACACTACAGCTGGGAAGCACAGTTCTTAACCATGCATGGAAATATTGGATAGAATTATTCTTGAAAATTAGTGGTGGGCTATCTTCTATGGTTGATGGTTGTGATATGGTCGTGCCTAATGAAAATAGATTTTCAGATTCTTATGAATTTTATTTCATTGACATTGTAACATGTCAGACGTCACAAACTCTGTTATTTCTTCTAATTCCTGTTCTGAAAATTGTTTTGTGAATCCTAGAATAGTAATATGAGGTAAAACCATGACAGTCATACCTGTTTAACACGTGTGTGCAAATCTCGCTGACAAAATTGCTAATAGAATTCAGGAGTAATGAATACCTTCTGGAAAATTTCAGTCTTCAGTAAGGTTTCAACTGATATATGTGTGTATGTATATAAATATAATATCTATTTTCAAAATATGCTTTAAGTTTATTTTGTGTTGTGAAACCCAGGCATTCTAAACATGTTAAACATTTGAAATATTTTCAGTTTCAAAAAAAAAAAAACAAAAAAAGTCTGTGATAAATTTTGCATCTGTCTTGGAAAAATTATGTGAGGAATTAAAATAATAAAAAGCAGAGCAGCTCTGATTTTTAAAGGTTTTGTAAAGCATTCAATAACAACCACCAGAACAAAATATTAAAAATTGTAGAAAAGGGAAACCTTAGGAAACGTAGAGGGAGCAGTAATGTACTGCTAACATCAGGGTGTTGTTGGGGTGGACTGCCGAGGACACTTAGTATTTGGCAGCTACAGCACCAAGAGGTGCCAATATCAGGAGTAAGGAATCACCCATAATGTGTAGATTGTGAGAGGATTCAAAGGGAATTCACTCTGTACAAGTAGAGAAGGGCTTGCTTACCAAGAGCATTGGATACATGGAACCAAGCAGTTGAGTGATCACTGGTCAAGATAGAACACAAGGACACCATCCAGGATTAGCTGTCCCTTCCTCCCATGTACAGCAACTGGTCTCTTGTTGACTCCTGAAGATCTGAGATCTAAGACAAAGGAAAGGACTGACCCACTTTGTAAGCAGTGTGGAGCAACTGTTTGTATCCCAAGTCCTGTTTTGACAGGGAGAAGGCCAATACAAGTGAAAGCATGATAAGGTCCTCCCAGAAATTGCCAAAGTCAGCTGACCTGCAGAGAGTTAAAGTCAGTAAGCAGTAGATATCACCACCTGAAAATGTCGAATCCCTGAGGATAGATGATAAGGCTTCTTTCTAGGCAAAGACAGTTGTGGGGAATCCTCTTTTTATTTTTTTTTTGTATCATGCCCCTGCCTGAGAGATGTGAATGCACCTGAAGGGAAGACTTGCCTTTCTGCAACCGTTCTGACCTCTGTGATCTTGTAGGTCCCTATGAAGCCCTTTGAGATCCAAGTAGCCATCCCACGACATTCGTCTTTAAGCAGACAATGCAAACAGACCCACCAGTACCAAACCTTTTTTTAGCCATGCTGAACCCTTACTAAATAGGGGCAGTTTTTTCTCACACATATCACGAAACCTAGATTTACTTAGGTCTTACCTTTGCAGAACAGCACTGTGTGTGTGTGTGTATATATATATATATATATATATATATATATAGTATGAGTGTCCATTTGTGTGTGTATGTGTGTATATATATATATATATATATATATATATATATGTATATGTATATATGTATTACATATCTATACTTATAATACATACACATATGCATGTGTGTGTGTGTTTGCAGATATGTATGTATAATATGTATACTATAATACATACACACATTTGCCTTTGCCTGTTTCTTTCTCTAGCTGTCTCTCTCTCTTTCTCTCTCTCTTTCTCTCTCTCTCTCTCTCTCTCTCATTTTCAGACTTATATCCCTACATGTGAATCTTTTGCTTACTAATATTTCTTTTGAAGTCATGATTAAATGGGGAAATAGCCTAGTTTTTGGTTTTGCAGCTACAATAATCTAGCCGTCCACACATATTTAATTGTATTAGAAGCCCTGCACAACAACTAGTAATTTACAATGTGTTCTGAGAAGATTCCACTCAGTATTAGTGGAATCCATAAGTAGGCATTAAACTTAAGAAACAATGGTTTCGTAGCAAGATTTTCTGTAACACGGCACTATCTGTTGACATGATGCTGCTATATATAGACATTTGCTATGGTGTTAATTTTAATAAAAATCATGGCTTTATACATGATTTGTATATGATTATTTTATTTATAAGTGATTATATGTCTGTTGCTATTAATTCAGGATTGATTAGCAATGGTTTGAAACAAATCCTGGCTATATGTTAGCTGTTTAAGTTTGTGTGTACTGACTGATATCTAAATAGATTATCAAAAGTAAATTTAGAATAAATACATACATATATATTTCATATTTTTTTATGTACACTTATTTATAGAAACTGACTTGGATCTGATGAGAATTATAGGATATTATTTATATTATATTCACATACTTCAAGCTTTTTTTTAAACTTAGCTATTTTATAGGAGACATATATAAATTTGCTTCTTAACCATATGGTTTGGGGTTCAATCTCCTTGTCTTGACACTGTGTGTGATGTATTAGTGTCTCCTTGTGAAGACAAGGGTGACACATGTCAAGGCATTGTGTGCCGGTTGAAAATGAGCATCACACAGGCTCAGCCCTTCCTTTTCAGTCTTCTATGAAAAGATGTTTGGCATGGGGAATATTAGTTTGCTTGGAAACAGATGATGGTTGATGGCAGGAAGGACAGGCAGCCACAGGAAATTTGTCTCACTGAAAGAGCATGGAAATGCTGGTGTTTGAATTATATTTATCTGTATTTCTTATTTATGTAAGGAAGTTATAAAGGAAAACAAATCTCTGAAAAATTGATTTAGAAGTAGAATAAGATCAAAGACAAGATTTATGGACATATCCCACACATTTCTACGAATGTTGCTCGAAACAGGGTTGAATTGCTCTAAATGATGAGGATTTCAAATTTTGGTCCAAGGCAAGCAAATTTAATTGGAATGAATAAGGGAGTTACATCAACCCCCACTACTTGACTGCTACTATCAACCCCCAAAAGAATGAAAGTCAAACATAACCTCAGTGAAATTTGAACTCAGAACATAAAGAACCAAAAGAAATGTTTTTCTCCACATTTTGTCTGATGTTCTAGTTCTTAGCTGTCTCGCTTTCTAGCTCTTGTCAACCCATCCAACCCATTGGAGAACAGACTTTAAATGGCAATGATGATCTTCAATAAGGGCAATGGAGACAGAATATTATAACAAGATATAAATGTAGAAATCTTGTAATAATTCTGTATGGCTTCTCTCTGTACATCACCCAGACAACCTGCAAATATTAAATGATTTACCACCTTATATAAAATGATAGCAGAAGATAGCTACTCAGATGAGTAGGGTAGCCATAAACTGCTAGATACTCTTCAGCTGGGTAAATACCTCCTTTTCCTCCTCCTACAGGTGTCTTCATTCTTCAGCCATCACCTGCCTGCATCGAACTAACCCATCTTCTACTTTAGGTGATACTGGGGATGGGGTGGAGTTAGTTGAAGATACTCTCATAGGAAAGGGGAGGATTTTATGGTCTTTTACTTGTTTAAGCCATGCTGGAGCACTGCCTGCTTGAAGGATTTTAGTTGAACAAATCGACACCAGGACTTAAGTCGGATACTTGTTACTCTATCAGTCTATTTTGCCAAATTTTTTACAGGGATGTAAATAAACCAACACTGGTTTTCAAGTAGTGACGAGGGACAAACAGAAACACACACGCACGCACGCACGCACGCACGCACGCACGCACGCACGCGCGCGCACACACACACACACAATCACACGTAACTATGTATATGATGCACTTCCACAGTTTCTGTCTCTCAAATTCATCCATAAGGCATTGCTCCGTCTGGTGCTATAGTAGAAGACACTTGCCCAAGGTCTCATACAATGGAAATAAACGTAATATCATGTAGCTGCTAAGTGAGATTGTTAACCATACAGACATGCCCTAACCCTGATCTACAATGATAATAAAGAAAATGTACATTATTCACATTTGACGGATATTTGTCCTCATCTTGTTTCTTGTTAACACAACGTTTCGGCTGATATACCCTCCAGCCTTCATCAGGTGTCTTGAGGAAGTTTCGAACCTGGGTTCTCATTCCTAA
>NC_068990.1:94009050-94010529 GCF_001194135.2 Octopus bimaculoides | reverse complement strand
GTGTCTTGAGGAAGTTTCGAACCTGGGTTCTCATTCCTAAGGTATTTTTCGATGTTATTATTATTCAGGTCACTGCCTGGAATCGAACTCGGAATCTTGGGGTTAGTAGCCCACGCTCTAAACCACTACATCATACGCCCGTCAAATGTAAATAATGTACATAATTCCTCATCTCTTAAATATAGAACTGTAAAGAAAACATTTTGTAAATATTCCTTAAATGTCAAACACCAGATGTCAGCAAAATTCAAATCAATAAGATTTATGTTTGTTTCTAAAATAAATGTTTCTTAATAATGTTAATATTTCAGTTCATTAAATTTTTCAATCACTTAGATAACATAAATTTCAGTAATCTAAATATAGACACCTTATGTAACTATTTTGTTTCATTTTTGACTTAACCATTTTTTCCTCACATACAAACAAAAAAACAGAAGGAAAACAGTCATCATGAATTGTTTCCTCCCTTCCATTCCTTTATTTAAATTGTAAAGTTAATATTGGAAAACATGATTGAAGACTGTTGAAGAACGTGAGTAAAGATTGACCCATGTTTACTCACATGAAACTTGACTTTGGAAGAAGAAAAAATTACATTTCTTAGTGCATGTGTATTTACTAATTAACTTGTTCTGCTTAACCCCCCCCCCCAAACATGAGATGTCTGTGGAATACACACACACACAAAACTGTAACAGCAGGGAAAAGAAAGGAAACAAAAGTAGGTGTGTGTGTGTGTGTGTGTGTGAGAGAGAGAGAGTGTTAGAGGAGGAGTTTGTGTGTTATGTTCAGAAAATGCCACCAGATTTTTATGAAGCTATAGTTTCCTACATTAGGGGCCTAATCAACTGAGGCATAGGGATCAGAAGAGTTGTGTAATCAATACAACAGTTCCCCCCACCCCCATCTGCCTGTCATTGACAAGACATACTTGGAGATAGTTACTATGTAAACCATTGTAGTTACAATTAATCAACTTATATTGAAGAAGAACACCATATTAATATTTATGAACACACACGCATATATAAATACAGATACACACTGCCTCATACACACATCTTTTTATTGTTGTGTGATTTGCTCCCAGCATGAAACTCCCTTATTTAAATAAAAGGCTGAAATAAGTAGTCTGGAGCATCTCTCATTACACCATCTTCTCAATAATACCATATTATAACTCTTCCTATTTGTTTATATATATATATATATATTCTTATTTGATACACACATATGTTTATATGTGTGCCTATAAACATGTCCACATATTGATACAGCTTTGAACTCTTCCAGCTGCACCAGCTAAATTATTTTATATTTTGGTCAAATTTTTTTTAAAAATCATTTCTCTACTTATAAATAACTGTTTTTGGCAAAATTATATTTTTCAGTTCTCCTGATCTGTATTTTCTGATTTATTTCCTGTTCACCAGGCTATATATATATATATATATATATATATATATATATATATAT
>NC_068990.1:94005312-94009020 GCF_001194135.2 Octopus bimaculoides | reverse complement strand
TGTATATATATATATATATATATATATATATATATATAATGTATATATTGGCTAACTGATTTACACCCACATAGATAAGTGTGTATATTAGTTATTTCTGTGTGTGTGTAGGTGTCGCTTAGCCATTCATGGTTTTCTAGCTTTCTACCTAAGTGTTATTTTAGTTTCTACTAGTTGTACACCTGCTACTGCTTGCATTCTGCCGCTGCTGCTGTCTAATGCCATTGTCCTGATGCAAAACTGCTGCTGTAAGAGAAGCTTGAGTTGACAATAATGCAAGGACAGTCAGCGCCTGCAGTAGGAAGGCTGCTCGGCAATCTATTGCCATGGATTTATTCAGGAACAATGCTATGGTAATGGCAGCAACCAGAGGCTTAGTACTTAATTGATGCTGATGATGATGGTGGTGGTGGTGGCGGCGGCAGTGGTGGTGGTGGTGGTGGTGGTAGTCATAACAGTTGTAATAACTAGTCATGGTAGTCATAGCTGTATAGGCAAATAGCATCTCTTTACCTGCAACAGCAGCAGCTGCTATAAATAGAACTGAAGTTCTAAATTTGTCATCCTTATCATTGGTTTCTCTGTAGGAAATATCCTTTGTCTGAACAAAAAAAAAAATAATAATAATAATAACACTGCCCCTTCCCCATCTCATGCATTACATCAGAGGCTTACTGAAAACAATAACAAGAAGAAGAGCAGAGAAAGCTCTGAAGTAAACATTTACAGCTTGCCTATGATAACAGCTACTCACCACTGTGGTGGCGGCGGTGGTGGTGGTGGTGGTATATAATGTTACTATTGATACTACTATAACTGGATAAGAGAGAATCAACACATGGTGCTCTTGTATAAGAGAGGTGGGGGAGGGGAGGGGGCAGAGGTTTTAATATAGAAATATTGTGTGTGTGGGTGTGTGTGTGTGTATTATTTGTGCCAAGATGTTCTCCTAAATGATTCTTAAAACATTCTTAGAAGTTGGTTGCCAAGTAAACAATATTTATAATAATACTCTTCAAAAATCAGTGGTCAGTCATTAATAATCTTTACTTTTGGTTACTGGTCAAGCAATTATGGTCAAATTATTGACTTTTATTATTTCCATCTGAATCTATTGTGATGCAGCCAATGAGCTGCGGGGTTTTGTACTAGTGTTGTTGTTTTTGATGTTGTATAAGAAGTGATGTAATGACTCAGTATTGTTTCATTGTTTCTCAACCCTCCAAACTGCCATGCAATTTGATATCTTTTTACATTATTTGTAATCTGCTTCTCTCCCTCTCTCTCTCTCCTTCTCTCTCTCTCATTTTTGCTGTCTTTGTCTTTTCTCCTTTTGACTTTTCAGTCTCTTTCTTTCTATCATACACAGTTTAATATTCATATTTACTTTATTAGCATGAATCGGATAGATTTATGTTTATTGCTTTTCTACTATCATCTGATTTCTTATTCCCCCCCCCCCCCGTTAATTGCCCTCAATACTGACTCTGTAAACTCACTGCAGCTGTCTTCCGTTTCTTTCTTTGCTCACCTCTTCCTTCTCTGGCTACCGTCATTCAGTAGAATGATATGATCTTTCTTCAACCAGAATTTGTCGTCCATTCTTATCACATGTTCATTCTATCCTTTCTTCTCTCCAATAACCATTTCACTCCCTCGTTCTACCTCTTCATCTCCTCAAAAACATTTTATTCTTTCATTTTAAGATGCTCTTATCTAATTCAAAATTAATGTTTTCAATACCACACAATATTGTAGCCATGCTTCTTACTATCAGCTTTTTTGAATATCATAGATGAGTGACAGTGAGTAACAAAGATGAGTGACAGTGAGTAACAAGTAAACACAGTCCAAACTGTCAACCATTATGATCTGAAGACATGTAACCCCCCCCCCCCAGTTAAACTGCCTGGACATTCACATCATGAAACATGCTTTAGAAATGTCTTATTATGGAGCATCGAAGAACTGCCGAGTAGCTAGCCTTGTGCAATCTTTTGGCTGTTTCACATTAACTTGGGAGAACAGAATGGTGTAAAGATTTGCTGTGTCTTTTGAGGCATTGCTCATTGTGTGTGTGTGTGGAAGGTTAACTGTGCAAGTGTGAACTTGTCATGCAAATATATGGCCTGTTCATTGTTAAGATCATAGTAGAGGCAGCAGACACAGTTTGAGAAAGCCAGCGAAGACTTGGAGTTCGGTTGGGTTTGATTTAAGAATGTGAGGTGGACAACAAAATAAATCAACTTAAAATAATTTTATTGCATTGATGTTGTAGTTTACCTTCTGATTAGAAATTGTAAATTTATGGTGTTAGTCCCTCAGGTAACAACAACTGAGATAATGTAAGAGCTGAAATAAAGTTTTAATCCATTAAATTTACAATCATAATAAAAAGAAAATTCATTTACTTAAAATAGTTACCTGTGAAAAAGGTAAAAAAGACAACTTCAAAATCTTGGAGTTGAATTATAAGTTTTTGGAATTCTTCAAGAAAGTTGTTTCCTTTTGTTAGTTTTTGTCTCCAAAATATCAACTTGTGACTATAAATATGTCAAGCACATCAACTATCTTTTACTTGTTTCACTCGTTAGACTGTGGCCATGCTGGGGCACCACCTTTTTCACCCGACTGTATTGACCCCATTACTTACTTTTTATAAGCCTAGTACTTATTCTGTCAGTGTCTTTTGCTGAACCTCTAAGTTACGGGGACATAAACACACTAACACTGGTTGTCAAGTGGTGGTGGGGCACACACACACACACACACACACACACACATACACACACATGCATATATATGACTGGTTTCTTTCAGTTTCTATTTACGAAATCCACTCACAAAGCTTTGCTTGGCCTGAAGCTAGAGTAGAAGACACTCGTCTAAGGTGCCACACAGTGGGACTGAACCCAGAACCAGTGTGTCCTCTGCTTTGAAGTGTATGTGTGTGTGTAATATATTTTGTTTCATTCATTAGACTGCAGTCATGCTAGGATGTCACCCTCAAGGGTTTAGTTGAGTAAATCAACCCCAATTCTTATTTTTGAAAGCCTGGTGCTTATTCTATTGGTACTGTTTTGCTGAACTGCTAGATTACAGGGATGTAAACAGGCTAACACTGGTTGTCAAATGGTGGGGTTGGGGGACAAACACACAAACATATAGAACCAGCTTCTTTCAGTTTCCATTTACCAAATCCACTCACAAGACTTTGATTAGTCCAGGGCTGTAGTAAAAGACTCTTAACTGTGGTGCCATGAAAAAAGTATAAAAATAATAATTTAAAATGTTTGGTTTTCTGAGGAATTGCAATGATACTAATAATAATAATAATAATTTTCTTGCCACCTCTAAGATAAGTAGAGGAAAGGGTTTGGCTATGGGGTAAAAAATACATTCTATTATTTGTATTGTTTATCTAGCTGAGCACTTCATAAACTATAAAAGTGACTTTGATTAATGTTTTCCTCATTTTAATATACATCCATGATTGGCTTTATTAGTCCTTTCAAAGGAAACTTAATATTCCATCATTAAAAAATATCTGCAAAGCTGTCTTGGCTTCTGCAGTTTAATGGTGCAAGCCTTTCTCCATGCATCAAAAGCTGTCTTAACTTACATTCACACATACTTGCTATAGACACATCTAAAAGAAATGTTGGTGTGTGTGTGTGTGTGTGTGTGTGTGTGTGTGTGTGTGTGTGT
>NC_068990.1:93992988-94005302 GCF_001194135.2 Octopus bimaculoides | reverse complement strand
TGTGTGTGTGTGTGTGTGTGTGTGTGTGTGTGTGTGTGTGTGAATGAACACAGACACACACAAATATTTATGTAATAAACATGATTCCACACTCCTCAATGAACTTTCTCTTTCAATATATACACACACCCACCCTATTAATAGGTTCAAAATGAAAATTAGAATTTCCTGCCAGTTATCAGATTAATGTTCAGCACCCTTTTTACTTCATAGAATATCTGATTTTGTAGTTTTCTTTTTTTTTTTTTGTTAGAATTTTTCTTAAGAAAACATTCCTATATCTTTTGTAATATTTAATCCTCTCCTTTTTTGTTTTAATTATAAAAAGTGGAAAATATTTAATTTCTTTGATGTTAAGCTAATATTGGGCTAGAGTAAAAACAGGTTTCTTTAGCCATTATTTTTCACAAATAAATAAAAGATATAAAAAGATGGCGGGGGGGGGGGATGAGAGGAAACTGAAGAATGTGCCACTCAGCAGCTCATCTTCCTCTTCAGCATCTATTTCTGTCTTCTTGTGGAACTTTTCGATGCATTTGTAGTCATCATCATTGTTTAATGTTTTCTATGCAGGCATAGGTTGGACAGTTCAGTGGAACCAACAAGCCAAAGGACTCTACCTAGCTCCTATGTCTGCTCTGATATAGTTTCTATGGCTGGATGCCCTTTTTAACCCCAGCCACTTTAAAGACTGCAGTGGGTGCCTCTTATGTAGCACTGGTACTCATGAGGTCACCAAGCAAATTGCCAAACAAAACCCCCTCCACTGAATGAGGTGGCTTCATGCCATGTGATGAGAGGTTACACTGTGATAGCAGGACAGAAAAGGGTCTTTTGCAGTCAGGAAATGTCCTCTCCTTGTTGGAAAAGGAGAGAACATGGGGGAAGAATGAGTTAGGGCATAATTTGAAATTGCAGGGAGGCGAATATAAGTGATCCGGAGGATTTGAGGAGGGCAAATGAGGAGATAAGTTGACAGTAATGCGAGAGGAGAGATGGCCACCTGAGATTGTCTGTTGTCCGATGATACTTGGTTTCTTTATTAAAAAAGCCTTGTATCAAAATTTCAAATTCATTTCTGTTTCAAACACCAGGTTAATAAGAAAAAAGTTATTTGGCTAAATTCTTCATTATTTTCAAAATTAATTGAAACCTAGGCAAGTGTATCTCACATGAAATCTATTAACAAAAGGATTAACTGTAGAATATTAAGAAAAAACAAACCTTTTTTTTTTTGTTTTTTAATGATGAGATATGAAGAAATTATTGCAAATAAGAAGGATCAATCATCTTAACTGACCATCTGTTGAAATGTTTGACCATTTTGGTGTGGCTGTATGTTTATGTAAAATTATGTAAATATAGAGAGAAACACATCCAGTAGTTGATGGATTTTAAATATATCTTGAAATATATAAATTTCATGCTACTAACCCTAACCCTAACCCTAACCCTAACCCTGTTTATTGAGGTCTTTTGTCTCCCCCCCCTTTTTTTTTCATTACATAAATAAAACTCTATAATTATGTTGTCCATCTTTGTAATTAAGGTCATTTGACTGGAAGGGTTTAACTGTCATTTATTGCTGACAGGACTAATCACAATCTTGATCATGATGAAAGCAATGATGGTGCTGATGATGAGAATGGCTGTGGGAATATAAATAACAATGATAATAAATTAATGGTTATGCTGATCATGCTGATGATTGTGATTGTGGTTGCTGTAGAAAATAGTGATGATGATGGTGGTATTAATAATAGTATCAATGACTGTAGTAGTGATGATGATGATGATGATGGTAGCAGTTTGTAAACTTACTGCATTCTGCAGTGTTACCTTCATCGATTAAGAAATACTTGTGTTTAATAATGCCTTCTGGTATATATGAAAAATAAGACACGTACCCACTTCCAAAATTTAGAAACCCCTATTTCTTTTATTCCATTGATCTCCCTGACGGTTCCAGCCATGAGGATATTAAAATGATACAGTTACTTATTGGTACTGTTGTGTCCTTGAGCAAGATACTTCATTTCATGTTTTCCAGTCTTATCAGCTTTAAATGAATACCAGCTAAGGCGCTGATGCTGCCCTTCCTCCCTCCAAATGTCACATCCTGACAGTTCTAAAGAGGCCAAGTGTGTATCTATACCTCCTTCTGACTTCATAGACAACAAAAGCAATTAGTGGAAACCTGGTACATTTTACCAAGTCACGCTCGTTCACGAGTGACAGCTGGTTGTTCTGTGCTGCACATTTAGTGAAAACTAATAATAAGAATTTTAGCATTAGATGACAGACTGTGTTTATGTTATCACATCATTTTGATCCATCTTTCATAACAAGATTAGTTTAATTTAAATTTATGATGGATATATCCTGTTTAAAAAGAAAAAAATATCAAAATAGAAATTTTTTTCGGAAAAACTTGTAGTTAAGTCAAGAGATATTAATATGATCATTGTTTTTTTTTTGTTTGTTTTTGTTTGTTTGTTTTTTTTTCCTAGATTTCTATTTTGGCATAGTTATTAGACAACTAGTGACTAGAAAAGGGAGGAATTAGATGTGTTAGTCTTCATTTATTATGATTAAATTATGCATAATTCTAGTTGTGAGATTAAGACATGGAATTTGTAGCAAATTTTTCTTAAAATTCAAATAATTTTTTTTTTCCAGGAAAGTCAATTTCTGGATGTTTGGTCAAATTTGATTTGCATAAGATTCTCGTTACTTATGAAAGATCTCTGATGTTGTAATACTGTGATATTGATTTGTTTTGGATAAAACACAAATTGAGCTTTTGGTGGGCAGGAGAGGCCCAGGGGATGATTAAATCAACTTAGTATTTTATTCCTTGTTATATTTCCTATAGCACAGAGGACGAAAGATAGATAACGCTGCCATGATTTCAACCAGAGTGGTGGTAAATGTTGCTTTGTGCATTGTTTCTCTTCTTTCTCTTCTCACTACTCTACAGATGTTAATGCTTTTCTGAGATCTGTATTTGCTACGTGAAACATTTCCTTCTACTATAAGCGACTTCAGACTAGAAGGGATTTTAAAAAGCAGACCAGTCTGGAAAAGAAGCTTAAAGATCCTTTCAAATGTCAGAGATTTAGAGATGTCCTAATTGAAGCATTTAACAAGAACAAGGAGTTACAGACATGTAACATAGAGGACAATTGCAAGTGCCTACAACTTACTGAATGCCATAGACCAGACCTAGGGTGGCGTGATAGTGGAATGGTGTAGCAGACAGAGCCATTGGAGCAAAGAAACAGGACTGGAAGAATGGTGGTAGCAAAGAACTACATTAGGTAGCTAGAAAACAGGTTTACTTAGCCAAGGGAGAAGCAGAAAGGAAGACGTTTGCCAAATTCTGCAGCATGAGGAGCAAAGGCTTGAGGTGTTTCGGATTGCAAGACAGTGTGTGAGAGAAAACTGAGATGTTGTAAGAGAGAAGTGTGTTCGCATGGATGAGGGCTCACTTTCAGTGCAAAGAAGGAGGCACGGAAGTGCCACTGAAAGGTTGATAAATGTAGAGAATGTATGGAAGAAGGAGGACCTGCCTAATGTGGAGCCAACAACGGGACCAGCTATCCAAATTGACAGGAGCTTAGTAGATAAAGTAATTAAGGATATGAAAGCAGGGAAAGCGCCCAGCCCATCAGGAATGACTGCTGAAATGCTTAAAATATCTGGCAGTGTGGGATATAGACTTGTCATCCATATCATTAATCAGTTTGTCCACAAGGGAGTCATCATAACCAACAACCTGTGTAGCAGCATTACAGTCAGCTGCTACAATAGTAAAGATGACACCTTAGACAGAAATAATTCTAGAGGTATCAAACTGCTAGACCAGGTGGTAAAAGTCATAGCTCAGTTAATTAAGAGAGCTAGCCTAGATCAGATGCAGTTTGGTTTTGTGCCAAGAAGAAGCACCACTGATGCTCTCTTCCTGGTGAGGCAACTACAGGAAAGCTGTTTAACCAAAAATAAACCTCTGTACCCTTGGCTTTTGTTGATATGGAGAAAGTCTTTGACTGAGCCCTCTACTCCCTTACCTGGTGGTCAATAAAGAAGCGAGGTATTGTTGAGTGGTTGGCGAGAGCTGTGCAAGTCATGTTCAGGGATACTGTCAATAAGATGAAAGTTGGCAATGAGTCATCATCATTTAGTGTCCATTGTCTATGCTGGCATGGGTTGGACGGTTTGACCAGGGCCGGCATGCTGGAAGGCTGCACCAGATTCCAGTCTGATTTGGCATTGTTTCTATGGCTGAGACAAGTGGATGAGAGGAGCAGCTGCTAGGATAAGAACTGTGATGTGTTAAACAGGGATTGTAAATGGATGGAACTTATTACCGATTAGATGGGGGGGGGGATGCTTCAGGTATGCAGTGTTGTTAAGTTGCTGCTAAAACTGAGTAGAAGTGAATTGAGAAAGCAACTGGTTATAAAAGGCAATGTGTTAATACGGACAATGTCATACAAACATGTCATACAAACATGTCATACAAACATGTCATACAAACATGTCATACAAACATGTCATACAAACATGTCATACAAACATGTCATACAAACATGTCATACAAACATGTCATACAAACATGTCATACAAACATGTCATACAAACATGTCATACAAACATGTCATACAAACATGTCATACAAACATGTCATACAAACATGTCATACAAACATGTCATACAAACATGTCATACAAACATGTCTCATACGAAATGAAAGACCTTTTCTCAATGGAGACAAAAATAAAAATGTGTTGCAAATTAGAAATGGAAAATAGTTGAAGAAGGCCAAGAAGGAAGACATGTGAAGAAATAATTAGCTGAGATCTGAATGAGTTGGCTTTCCGTTCTGATGCGATGACACAAAACCTGGATGTATAGGGGTTGGGTGTATTGTCTATCCGTGCAGCCAGGATCACCACTGGAAACATGTCAAACCAGTGACAATGATGACAACCTCACTAATAAGAAATGGAAAAACATTTCATCGTTAACCATTAATTGTGTTCTGTTGCAAGCAGGACACGGGGACACACACACACACTCTCTCTCTCTCTCTCTCTCTCTCTCTCTCTCTCTCTCTCTCAGATCACCTATCCTATGTCGTATACAACATACTTAGAAAATAATTTGAACACAAAATAAAATAGTTTATTTTCCTGACAAGAATGATGCTACTCTGCTGGTTCTAAGGACTATTCCTAAATGTTTAATCAATGTTATTTTCTTGCTATAACAAATTATTTGCATATTTTCATGGCATCTTAATGATGGCAGATTTGATAGAAACATTAGAGAAAATGAAGAATTTGGTCCAGTATTTTAGTTTCTGGTTTCAAATCCTAATGAAGTCAACTTTGCCTTTCATAACTCTGATGTTAATAAAATAAAGTACCAATCAAGTACAGAGTGTCCTCCCCACTTTCTCACATTTCAGCTGCAGAGTTTCCTTTCTTGTACTCATAAAGCATTATGTGCCTCAAATGCTCTTTGGATACTTCCATGTTAGAAAGGGTTTTAATCAAAGAAATTTTAATTCTATTATTCTGTAAAATAATATTTTATTAGTTTAAATGTACACAAATGCATAAAAATAATTTTTAATTCCATTAGATATTCTAAAATACTATTAAGTTTCATTCAATTTTAAAAAGGGTCAGAACTTATGGGATGACCTGATATATGTACATGCATGCATTTTCATTATAGTTGCTGTAAATACTTTATTTCTCCAACATATTAACTTTGATCTGGTGCTTTTCAAGTTTCTTTTACTGCTGTGCTTCCAATCAAGATATGAATATGCATACACAAGTTTGTGAAGAGATATACAAAAGTTAATTTGGTGACATGTGCCAAATTTCAACAGCACAATAAAAACCAATAATAAACTTGAATGTCTGACCTATGAACAAATAACTTGGTAATGTAAAGGTTTTGCTGTCACACCAATAAAAATAAAAAGCACTCGTTAAATTTTAGTGACATCAATAACATTAATTAATAATCATATTAAATTTACATTTGTTGGAGACTAATCTAGGAATGATTAAAAAAACAAAAATCCATATTCTAGAATGAAGTGAAAGCTAATTGACTTGTCCAGTATGAAGTGAAAAACAAAGACTATTTTGGGATTTTGGTTGTGTTAACTGATCTGTTGTTCATAAGTGATGAAGAATCATTTAATTTCTGTTTGAATAAATAAACTTTCTCAAATATTGTTTTATTTGGAAATCATCAGCATCATTGTTTGCAGGAGTCACATGGAATTTATTGAGGCAAAATTTTTTGTAGATTTCTCTTTGGAAGATTGAAAACAAAGGGGGCACCACTTGTATGACCACGACACTCATTTGTAATTATTGTGCAATGTCAAGACGAGGAGACACAAACAGTTTACATATATGTGCACATGTGCACACCCACCCACACACACACATTTACATGACTGGCTTCTTTCAGTGTATGTATGGTTAGCCTATGCCTATAGAAGAAGACACTTTCCCAAGGTGTCACACAGTGGGACTGAACTTGAAACCATGTAGTTGGGGAAACACACTTCTCAACCTCACAGCTACACCTGTTCCAATAACATTTCTCCCTCTCTCTCTCTTGGATGCCTATCAAGCAACAGGAAGCTTGATTATGAGGTGGCCACCAAGCAGCTATTTTTGGACACTTGACTAAGTACTTGTTAGTATCTTGTGTCCTAAGCCGTTGGAGGCTGTTATTTGCATGGAGCCAATTTAAGCAGCTGTAGTAATTAATTAATCAGAATTACATAACAAGTTATTCCTCGGAGTCTGCAATACTTATAATTGTGGAATCGTTTCTCTAAATTCATTCACAATTTCAGTGTATAACCTTTGTAGCTGGATCTTTAATATTGGGATCAAGTCAGACATTTTTTGAAGTCATAATTTGTGATTCAAATTACTCTCTTTGAAAAAAAATAAAAATGCCTATTTGCTGTATCAAAGGAAATAATTCCATATGAAATTAGTTAAGTGTTTTTGCAAACCAGTGATATTTTTAATTGCATACTCCACATATGTTTATATATTCTTTTTATAGCCAACAAGGAAGCCTATATGTGGTGACTTGACCTGCTGGAAATAATAACCATCTATCCTGAAAATCACACCTGACTCTATAAGAACAGTGTTTGCCCAAATGAAAACATTAAACTGAAAAATACTTCCATTATACCAAATGAAGAAGTTTGTACTTCTTCATATAATCTGCTAGAAGCAACAGCCAAATCTCCCTTAAATCATATTTTACTGTCTTAAAAATGAACAACATATGGATAGTGTAGTTCTAAGATGGACTATATCTCAATTCCAAAAGACAGGATGGTCTTGGTTGGACCAGCTTTGATCGTAATTCTCTCTGCTCTGTCAGGTCTGATTTGGAATTGAACAACTGCTGCCATCAAACCAATTATTTCTTTTTATTAAAAATATGTTTTCAAGTGAATTTTACAATTAATCTGTCAAAACTGATTTTCTTTAATTGGCTGAGTGTTTAAGAAGTTTACTTCCCACTCATGTGGTTTTGGGTTCAACCTAACTGCATTGCACTTTAGGCAAGTATCTTCTACAAACTCAGGTTGACCAAATCATGTGAGTAAATTTGCCAAACAAACACTGGCTACCCCCTCCCCCCTCTCACACGTGTGTGTGTGTGTGTGTGTTTGTTTGCATTTCTCCAAACATTACTGAGCTAAAAGTTGTAACATTGATTTCATTCCTTCTCTCAACAAATCGTCCATTGACTGTATGCCTTTGAAGACATATGGGACAAAAGGCCCCTTACTTGGAAAACAGGTAAGGGTTAGTAGTAGGGAGAGCATTTTGCTGTGAAATGGTGCTATCATAATCTATTTGACTAATCCATACCAGCACAGAAAAATAGATATAAAATCAAATGAACCCATTTCGCTAACCTATGAACTGTTCTTAATCATTTTTAGACAAAGCCAGATTATTGCAGGCAAATGAATTGCAGACTTCATTATCTTGGGGCAAACACCTGCATGCTTCAGTAATTGAACTTGTGAAATTGAACACTAAAATCCTTACATATAAATTATTAAAGTATTTTACTGAAACAAATTTTTACTAGCAATTTGAGTTTAATTAACAAACATAAATTGTTTACTGATTGCATTTTAGGAATTGAATGTGCTTTGTTTTATTTCCAAACTCCTAACTCGTGTGCATAATTTAATTAACTCTGGATACTTTTGAAGATATTACTTTCAAAATGTATTAATTAAATTTAATGTATAGCGTTATATGTACATAAACTTGTTATTACAATTTAGGAAATACAGTTTTTATTAAATTAGAGAATTACCAATACTTCATTGACTCAACGACTAAGACTGTATGATTGTAAACTGTTTAATTAATAAAAAAAAAAAACAGCTCAAAGAAAACATTAATAGCTTACAATGTAGTCATGGTGTTTAAGCCTTTTGTCAGGATTTAAGTGAAAATAAGTATAATGATATGAGGTGGGTATTCATGAAGCCACGTGGGTTTTATGATACATTTAACAGATGGAAACATCATTAGCATTTAACATCTGCCTACCATGATGGCATGGGTTGGAAACAGTTTGCATTAATTCAAATCATGGTTTTAAAAGAGATTCTACAAGAAGATCTAACAAGTAATAAGTTTTTATATCAATCTTACCATGTTTCTATGGAACAATTTATTTTATAGCTGGATGCCCTTCAAACTACTAACTCACTCAGCTGTAAAATACTGTCAGACAAACAGGAGCCGTTAGTTATGGTCCCTTGATCAGCATAATAGTAAAATGCTGTAATAAAATTTGAACTGTTGAAGCAAATCAGCCTGTTCTACATGTTTTCTTATTGTTTCCAAACCTCGTGGAATTCTGTTCGCTCATCTCTGCCAGAAGCCTTACATTATCAACATTACAAAAGTCTGCCAATGTAGACAGAGGCATGACTTGATGGTTAAGAAGCTCACTTTGTAAGCACATGGTTTTGAGTTCAATCCCACTACACTGCATGTTGGGTGGGCGTAAGTACCAGATTTTTAAAAATAGGTATTGGACAATGACCATACTGGGGCAGTGCCCCAATATGGCCATCTTCCAATGACTAAAACAAGTAAAAGATAAATTTGTCTACCAAATTAACCCACAAGATATTTGTTAGCCCAGGGACTTCATTGGAGCCTCTTACCCATAATGCCATGCATGCCCTGTGTTGCAGTGAATGCAGATGTTCTAACACTTGTGCATGTCTGAGGATTTCACTGCATTCTCCTAATGCACAGTGTTTGATGGTATGAGATGCAGCCTGGCTGTTGTTCTTGCTATGTTGCTTATCTTTCAATGTCTCTTTCGTTTCTGTGCTATTTGTTTGTTCTGGAAGTGACTACAGCAGAAGCAGACAGGCTGGACTGCAAATAGTTTTGGGGAGGTCTACGGTATTATTGATTCGGCTGCTATTTTTGTGGTGTATTTTGTGTTTGTCTGGGTTGAGTGGTGGGGACGATGTTCTTGGAGAGTATTTTTAGAGTGGTTTGTAGGGGAAGGAGGGAGTTGTCATAATAAAGTTGTGTGGGTTAAAGCTTGCTGCAACAACAAACTCTGCCCCTCACATGTACAGTGAGGATTATAGTGGTAGGTGTTTAGCTGATGATACATGCACAGTGAAAAGCTGATGTTTTTCTTCTTTCTTTTTGTTCTAAAAGTTAATTTTGTTGAAAGATCCCCGACAACTTATCTGAAAAGATTCTAAATGTTGACAAGTGCTGAATTCATGAAAGATCGTTGCCTTTTTGTTTGTTTATTCATTAATCTATTTACTTACGATATGTTTTTCCCACATGTTTGACCCACTTAGTCTGTTGCTACCCTTGAACCATGACATTCAAGATATTCAAATGTGCTGCTGCTGCTATTTGTGTGTGTGTGTGTGTGTGTGCATTGTCGCAGGCATTGACTTGAGAAACTAATCCCCGTCTTCCAACAGTGACAATGGAGAATGATATCTTATTTCACAGAAATGTTGAATTCATTAAAAGCTAGAAGATGAGATTCTCTTTTGCCCTCTCCTTATTGCTCCACCCAGAAACAGTAATAAAATTACAGAGATCTCTGTAACCTGACTCTGTGTCTTTTAAACTCACATTTGTAGCTGTAAGTACAGGGTTTAACAGCAGGGGACATTAGAGCTTTAAGAATATTTCAAAGAATATTTAGAGCATAGAATTTCTTTAGTAGAATGCTTAACTAATGGTTAAACGGTGTCTTTTTGGAGAAATTGTACAGAAACAAAGTTTTCTCTATTCATTTGTGTGTGTATCTGTGTGTGTATCTGTGTGTGTGAGTTCCGCAATTTTCGTATCCAATATGACCACTCTTTGCTATCGAAACTTAACTTTTCTAATCTTTTTGGATTGAACTGGTAAATAAATAACTTCAATTTTTGAGCAGATCCTCATGTTTTAGTACGTATGCACTCTTTGTAAGGGACTTCAACTGTTAGGTATGTTCTGATCTAAAATGATAAATACTCTCTCTACATAGAAACACACACACACACACACACACACACACACACACACACACACACTCCCCCCCTCTCTCTCTCTCACTCTCTCTCTCTCTCTCTCTCACTCACTCTCACACTATTTAGACTAATCCAGCAGCCTGTTACTCTGAAGTTTCCATTGCATGCATCTACTACTTTCGGTAGGCCAGACTGGGCCCTCATGTGCCTTAAGAAGTGACTGCATATACCATGGAAGCTGTGGGGTTGTAGGCCACTGGACCTGACAAAATAAACTCCTGTTCTCTACATTTGTATTTTACTTTTCTAGAATATTATGTAACAATGCGTGGTGTTGGTGGGGGTGGGTGGAGATGTTACTTAATTTAATCTAGCCCATGGATACAATGGAAAGGCTAAAACAGACCTCAATTCAGATGTGACTTTCACCTTTCATAGTTATTTTCTGTCATATTACGTATCCAGTGGGCAAAAGCTTTCTTGCAAGGTTGTCACATGACCTCAACGCATGAATGTAGTGGAAAACTGACCAAAAAATCCTTACCTCACCAGGAGATTCTGTTGGAAAGAGAAACAAGTGGAAGAGGAAAACCAAGGCATGAACAGAAGTGGTGAAAGTTGATCTTAGGAAGCTGAACCTTACAAAAGAGATGATAAAGAAATACATGTGGTAGGATGCTGTGTTGGAGAGGACTTGTTCACCCCATGCAATATAAATATAGAAATGAGGAGGCGGATAATGATGATGCTAGTTCTTAACGAGGGTGTTTCTTTCATACAACAATAATCTTTTGTGTAAACCCCACCCCCATTCATCATTCATTAAAATTATTACTTCATTTAACCCCAAAGGGGGGACATCATCAATTAATGTTTTTGAAATTTTACATGGATATGGCCGTCATCAGTTGATAACCAAGTGCCCCAGCACAAGTAAGCCTTATTGATGGGAGAAATCAAGTGACAAAGGGAAGATTTCTACAGCAATGAAGTCTTTTGACTTGCTTTCATCATCAGATGAGGTTGATGATGATAATTGTCTAGAAGCACAGAAGAAAGAAACTAGCTCTGGATGTTTATTCGTTTGACAACAACAATACAGGTGTCTTACATGAATTTATGTTCATGCCAAATGCCAAGGGAAGTGAATATTTTAATGGCACTTAGATTTTGAAAGTATTTAAAATGAAAATTAATATAAAAATTACTCTTAAGGGAAAAAAAAAACATTTTGTCTTTTGCTTGATTGGCACAATCATGCAACCCTTTCCCCACCATTTAAGGGTTGATGTTCTTTCACAGAAATCCTATATACTTCTCTTGTCATTCTAAAAATGTAACTCTAGCAGTCAGACTGTTTTGCTGATGAGAACCAATAAGACTGAAACATGTCCAAAGCTATCCCCCTTAGTACCAAAAATCAAACTCACTCCCTACTGTGTTCTATTTTTTATTAATTAAGTTTCTTTGGATTACTATTTGTTAATGTACTTGTTACTAAATAATCACCTTAATTACCTGGAGCTGGTGGGTGGGGTAATGGCCAAACATCAAAATTAATAAAACCAACAACAGCAAGAGTCTGCTGCCTATTCTGGCCTGGACAATATAACAAGAATAGCACATCCAGACTACATGATAATATCAATATGTGACGGTCTCTCTCTCTCTGGATATATATATATATATATATATATATATATATATATATATA
>NC_068990.1:93976050-93992546 GCF_001194135.2 Octopus bimaculoides | reverse complement strand
GAAGGAGAGATGTAATCTTTGGTGAGTCTGGCTTGAGTCCCCAGAAGATATTATTTGACTCATAACAACTAAGAAAGAATTAATGATTTATTGTCTTTGTGTACAAGAATGGTGGTGGTGGTGGTGGTGGTTAGTGTGGTGGAAGACAAAATGAAATGCATTTATCTTGTGAAATTTTCTGATATTTGAGGTGAGGGAGAATCCTTTGACTACAATTTGTGTTAAATCCACAAATTCATTGTTATCAGTTTGTGTAATGGAAGTTCTTGGAAATGGTAGACTAACAGAGTCCGATTCTCTGAGTTCAAATCCTACTTGCTTTGACTACGTCTTTTATTATTATTTTTTTTTTGTGTGGTGGTGGTGGTGGTGGTGGAGGTGGTGAGAAACTAAGTACCTGTAATATGTGATAAAATTCATGTAATTCTGAGCCATCTTGAATGAATATTGACATCATGCTCAAAGATTAATTCCGTATTCTGTAACAATGCGACCTCCAGTGTCTCATCATAGAAAAGTGATTCATTTTATCTTTAAGAGCAGAGAAATTGATTTTGGGATGAATTTCATTTCACAACCCTCAGGTCTAAGGCCCTGTCTTGCTGCACAACACCCTTGGCGAGTGCCTTCTTCTGTAGCCCTGGGTGGACCAATATCTTCTAAGTGAACTTGGTAGGGCGTGTGTGTGTGCATGTGCATATTTGTGCTTGTATCCACCCCACCTCCCACACAGCTAGTGTTGGTTTGTTTATGGCCTCAACTTAGCAGTTCAGCTAAAGAGACTAAGAGAATTACTATCAGACTGAAGCAAATTGGTACTAGGATAAATTCGATCGACTAAACTCATGAAGGTGGTGCTCCAGCATGGCCACAGTCCAATGACTGAGAAACAAGTAAAAGAATAAAAAGAATAAATAATAGATTGCAATTTTTTGGCAAGGTTAGTCTTAAAAGAAGCAGAGTTAAATATTGTCTCCAGTGGCACAACATAATGTTTGCATATCAGGTATATAAGGGATTACTGTATGGCCAGTGCCACCCTCTTGTAATATCGGCACATGGATGAGGTATTGAGCTCCTGGAAATAATGACATCAGGAAATGATAAACTCCTATCCATTCTAGTTGTAGATTTAATAAACTTCAAGTCAAAAGCTGGCAGAAACGTTTAAAAGCTGGGCGAAATGCTGAGCGATATTTCGTCTGTCTTTACGTTCTGAGTTCAAATTCTGCTGAGGTCAACTTTGCATTTCATCCTTTTGGCATCAATAAATTAAGTACCAGTTGTGTACTAGGGTCGATCTAATCAACTGGCCCCCCCTCCCCCAAAATTCCGGTGGAGATACACTGCCTGTGTCTAATGCTTTATCTTCTCCTTGTTTCAGCTGTTAGACTGTGGCCATGCTGGGGCAGCACTGCCTTGGAGAATTTGTAGTTGAATAGATTGACCCCAGTTCTTATTTATTCACTTTTAGCCTTGTACTTATTCTATTGGTCTCTTTTGCTAAACCACTAAGTTGAAGGGACGTAAACACACCAGTAGCAGGGGCTAAATATAGAGATTCACACATACGTATGAGTGTGTGTGTGTGTGTGTAAATACACACACACACATACGCATTTGTGTTTGTGTGTGTGTGTGTAAATACACACACACACAAATGCATATGTGTTTGTGTGCATGCATAAAAAACTGATGGCTAGAAAAGTGGTTGGGAGGAAAAGCCAGATTGGATTTATTTAAAGTGGATGAAATTATTTCTAGAGCTGTGAATTTTAGGGAGGAAAGGAACAGAGGAATGGCTTATAATTGTTTAATGCAGCTTTTTAAGCTTCCCTCAGTTCGTATTAAGGAATTATGTCTTTGGCAACCGACATTATGATTGGATGATTTTTTTCAGAAGCTAGAAACCGTAGCATCAAGTGAGTCTTGTGTGTGTGTGTGTGTGTGTGTGTGTGTGTGTGTGTGTGTGTGTGTGTGTGTGTGTGTGTGTGTGTGTGTGTGTGTGTGTGTGATGTAGGTGTATTGCAATTTTGACATCGACACAAAACAAATGTGTGCTCTTTCTGTTTTCTTTTGTAATGTTGAAAGTAACCTGAAAACACAACAGGATGTACTTTGTGTACTTTCTCTTAACATATCGCATGATTTTTTTTCCCTCTCACTGATCTGTTTATATTACAGTTGATCCCTTTTACACCCTATTGGCTCAAGCAATATCGTTGTGTTTTTGTTTTTTGTTATATTTTGCCAATATAAACAAACTAAAAATTAAAAGATTGAAAGAAAATTGTTTTTTCAAATATTTTTATCACTCTTATTGTGTAGAAAGCCAAACATTTAGAGTAAATGCTATTATATTTTGTATTCAAATCCAGAAGGGAATAAACTTTGTCACCCTTCACATCTGGGTTCAAGTCAACTTTCATCATCATCATCAACAACACTACAGTAGCAACAACAACATGAATTTACTTCTAATTTTATAGTATTTTGCATTTGTGAATTGAAATCTGCTCTAGTAATTTATTGCAGGGATTGAAGTAATGAAAGAAATCATTATCGTTGTTGTTGTTGTTGTTGTTGTCCTTGTCATGATGGTGCACCAGGAATGGTTGAGCATTGGGCAAAGTACATTTTTGACATGAGTTCTGATTTCAAATTTCACTTTCCAGTCCCCTTTCCATGGGAATTCATAAAACCCACAACTTTCAAGTTACTTTTCTTTTATAAACTCAAGTCTTTTTTATTTATTTTATTTTATTTTATTTTTTTTGCTATTCCACTTGTGACACACTGTTTCTAAGCCTGGTTTCATTTCGTTGTAGATCTTCCACCCTCTCCTCCTGTTGCACGGCGGTCTGCACCGACCACAACAGTGCAGGCAGTGCAGACATATCCTGGTAACATCCTTACAGACCAGCAGTTTCAGCAACAACTTGCTTCTATGAAACAGCAATATCAGCTGCAACAAGAGATGTTGCTGCATCAGTTCCAGCAGCAGCAGAAGCAGCTGGCTCAAGAACATGAAAAGAAATTGCAAGAACACATCAAAGTAGGTTTTTATATTTTGTGTTGATCTTGTCACTCTTTCATTAAATACGTCATCCTCATCCTCCCTGCTTTTTTCTCTCCCTCTTTCTCACTGGAAGGAAGGACATCTAATAAGATGAAGACTGTTACGCATGCTTGGGTATTTATATCTGCAGTTGGTCACCTAAACATGTCAAAGCCATGAAAGTATTGAGAAACAAAAGACATAGGGTAGGAAGAAGAGATGAAAGCGTTGAAATGTTGTCATTTTTATGCGTGGTCTGATCATCCTCTGTGAGAAATACAAATACTGCTTTAATTGTAAATTTCTTTTTACGTTTAATGATGGATGTAATTCTATGACTAAAAATGAGGTATAAATTGAGAAAAATCTAATTTCACCACATTCAAATTTAATGTTTATTGCACAGACATCAACAAATGGAAATCCCATTTTCGTTTTGGTCCCTGTCTACAAACTGAACCTTGCATCAGTTATTGGCAAACTTGCTTGGCACAGTTGTCTTCTGGACTCTTGCTTTAAAAAAATCCCTACCAATTTTACAACCATGATAATTCTGTGAGTTGTATTCCCGTGGAGAAATCTTGCACGTTCCCTGCTTTCACCCCACCATCTACACCACTTGACACATTCTCTCCTCCAACATTATCCCTTTCTTGCTCTGCTACATTCACTATCATACATAATAATAATATCTCCAGTTGCTTCAAGCAAACAAGCTGTTAGTCTGACAATTCTTCTTTCAGTTCCCTCAAACAATCCACCCTACAATTAGCCCTTATCCTCACCAAAGTCTTCAAATCAGCCCCTCCTTTTCTGGAATATATCTTGATCTTTGAAAACACACAGTTGTTCTATTCCCCAAAAAAGCCTTTGCTGCCTTTTAATAATGACATCAGCCAAACATAGTGTAATGCATCTGCTTACTTGTGGAGTAACAAACTGAGTTATAGGCTAATGATGGTTTCAAATTTCAGCACAGTTTTAGGGGAGGGTATGATAGTTGATTACATCAACTTCTGTACTTGACTGGTACTCATTTTATCAGCTCCTGGATGAATGAAAGGTAAAGTTGACCGTGGCAGTATTTGAACTTGAAATGTAAAGAGCCATTTCTTCTGTCTCTGACATGCCACTAAGCATTTTTGTCCAACACTCTTAGAATTCCGCCAGCTTGCTGTCTTGCAAAAATATTTACAATAAATTTAAAATCATGCATTTTGTAGGGGATAATTTCTAAATTTTGTAGGGGATAATTTCTAAATTTTGTAGGGGATAATTTCTAAATTTTCTAGAAATAAATAGCAAGAATTTTGTGTCAATGTTAGGCTTTAAAACTTTAAAATTGTTGTCATCATATTTGTTAGCTTTAATTATTACTAGCATCGCCCTTGATCATTACCAGTGTTGCCTGTGAAGGTTACCAGTGTCGCCTTCCTGGCCCATGAAAAGACATTTGAGTGAGGTTGTTGCCAGTGCCGCTGGACTGGCTCCTGTGCAGGTGGCACGTAAAATACTCCATTTGAGTGTGGCTGTTGCTAGTACCGCCTGACTGGCCTTCGTGCCGGTGGCACGTAAAAGCACCCACTACACTCCCAGAGTGGTTGGCATTAGGAGGGGCATCCAGCTGTAGAAACTCTGCCAGATCAGAGATTGGAGCCTGGTGAAGCCATCTGGTTTGCCAGTTCTCAGTCAAATCGTCCAACCCATGCTAGCATGGAAAGCGGACGTTAAACGATGATGATGATGAATTTCTTTGTTTAATTTCACATCAGTGCCACTGTTAAAGTTACAGGGTCAATGATTTGTTCATCTTCCTCCAATCTCTTCTCATCCACCTTGGTACCAAAAATGCCTAATTTTCCACTACCACCATTCCTCTTTTTCTCTGTTTTTAGTTTTACTCATTTTCTTCAGACTGGAACCTGGTGCAGCTTGCCAGCCCTGGTCAAACTGTCCAACCCATGCCAGCATGGACAATGAGCATTAAATGATGATGATAAAGATATATATATATGTATGTATTAATAAGATAGATAGGTAGATAGATATTTAGGTAAGTAGATAGAATTCAAAAGTAGAGGAGTATAAACATTTTAAACAGTGAGACTGTGTATTAAAAAGTAAACTCAGCTAGAATTATTATATCTATAAAAAAAAAAAGGGTTGTGAATATTATGCATAAGAAGTGTTATAAATCAAAAATTGTTTTGAAAGAACGTAATTGTGAAAATTTAGTGTAAATCGTCAAAATGTGGAGGATGAGAAGTTGCAAGGGACATAACTACCGTATTTTATTTCCCATTTGGTTGTTTTCACTGGTGAAGCGGAGTAAGAGTTCTCTTACCTTGGATCTTGTTCTCAGTTTCGTGAGAATGTGATTTCAATCCAAAATCTATTTTGATTCTGCCAAAAAATAAAAAAATAAAAAAATAATTGTGCCAAACTTTGTAAAATGATTGAAGAGTGTATAATTAATATTGTTGCTATTGTTGTTGTGTAGGTATATATGGAGCAGCAGAAGAAGAAAGAACAACAGCAACGGATAGAAAAGGAGATGCTGGAGAAGGAGCGCTTAGAAAAAATAAAGAATAAGAATAAAGATGAAGAAAGTAAGTTCATCTGGTTTTAATTGTTTCTTTCTCTTCTTTTGAGGTCCTTTCCAGAAACGCTAGTATATTCAGGCAGGTAATACAGTTCTATATTCAAGAGATGAGGAACATTATTTACATTATTTACATTTGACGGATATTTGTCCTCATCTTATTTGTTGTTAACATAATGTTTCGTCTGGTATACCCTCCAGCCTTCATCAGGTGTCTTGGGGAAATTTCGAGTCAGTAGTGGGGGAGGGTGCACTGAAAGTGTAGCTGCTAGAATAAGAATAGCCTGGGCAAAGTTCAGAGCTCTCACCTCTGCTGGTGGCAAAGGGCCTCTCGCTCAGAGTAAAAGGCAGACTGTATGACACATGTGTACGAACAGCCATGCTACATGGCAGTGAAACTTGGGCCGTGACTGCTGAGGACATGTGTTTAAAGAGAGAAATAGCTAATTTTTTAATTTACAAAAGCTGAAACTAGTCATTTCCCCCCACCCCTCTTCATTTTGTATTTTAAACCTTCCTTTACTTCTAGGTGCTATAGCTTCTACTGAGGTGAAACAAAAGTTACAAGAATTTGTCCTGACAAAGAAACAGAGAGAAGCAGCAGCAAGCAACATGACAAACTCTCCACCACAGTTCCGGCATTGGTAAGTTAGTTTTTTCCACATGTAGATTAGATACTGCAAATATTTGAATGGTTCACCTGCTGAATTATGGACCACTGAGTCATCAGTAAAACCTTTCTGTAAAATCTATGTTCTTTCCCTAGAGAAACTCACAGAAGTTGGTTTGCTGAACTTTCTGCAAATTTCACTCCTGTTTCATATAACTGTATTCTTAGCAGTAGGAAGACCAAGTATCTATAGAGATAAAGTTTCTCCAACAGAAATGCATGTTACTCATGTAAACACAAGTTTGGATGTAGAGTGTTTTGCTAGAATATCAGTTAAGACCCAATGATATTACAACCAAGATGTTTGTTATGAATCATTTTAGATTTACTTTATTTTTTATATCTGCTCCAATCTGATCTGGCAAACATTTATAATAATGTTACACATTTCATTGTTTACATGAGTTGAGGGATAATTTTAAGTATTGAAACTGCTAAGGGATTAGATGTTGGTGTTTGAATGCACCTCATATCAGACACCTGGCTTTGTCCTTTGCAGAAGACAGCTTCTGTATGCTTTATCTTTTTCATACCATCCTTCTGAGAGCATTCCTATTTTTATGATACAAACTTCTTTTAAAAGAACCTAAATTAAAGCCTTCCAACAAAAGAGTTAATATAAGTTCCAGTCGCTTAATAATGGTAGTTATTTTCCTACATTCTCCAGTGATTACCAGCAGAAATATGGTAACAAGAGGATTAAGTGAGGTATTTCAGTTTAGTTGACTCAATTTCCTTAAATAAAACTCCCTACAAATTTAACTAACGAATTACATATGATTCTCTACCATTTCAACTGATGATCAAATTTTAGTTCTCATCCAGTTATTAAGTTAAGATAAGATAAAAAAAAAAAAAAGCAACTTAAAATAGATGTTTTTTCATAAAATTGATAAAGAGTTCAGTGAACTTTCCACCAGGAATGGAAAGTCCAATGTTTCAGACGGAATCCTTTAGGAAAAAGTTGACTACACTCTGATTTTACTGTCTGCTATGTCCTGTTGATGCAGACCAAGTCACTTTGGAGTATGCTTCAGCATATAAGATGGTATCCACTCTGAGTTTTTGTGCCTGTAAAAGAGAATAAAAGCTTAAAATATTGTTGAGTAACAATCAATTTTATTAGAAATCTTCTCCAAGATAGTTTTATTTTCTTTAATGCATGTTTCTCTTTAATATTTAGGGTGGGTCACCCAGGGTCAGTCGAACAGAATTCTCCTCCACAAAGTGGTTTGTCACCACCCTATGGTCCATCGCCTCTACTAGGGAAATATGAAGATGATTTTCCATTACGTAAAACAGGTAAGCATCCTTTTATTTGTGGTTAAAACCAGAATAAAAACAAACAAAAAAAAAAAAGAGAAAGATATCAAAAATAAAGGCATTTTAGGCACCTTCTGACTTTTTTTTGGGCTTGCATTTCCAATTTTACAATAGCATGATTTTGTGTGGAACTAGTCTGGCAATCTGAACCCGTTAGGGATTTCAGCTAACCCCTGTTTGCAGTATTTCATCTACTTTTCTATAAGCATGACCCAAAACTTTCAATTGTCTAATTCTTTTTTTTTTTTTTTTTTACCTGGAATCACCTGTATACAGCTTATTCTGTTTGTTGTAACAGCAATTACTGAAATAATAACATCTTCATTTCATTCTCTTCTTCTCTTTCATCATGCACATATTGTATTTCTACATCCACATACACAACTACTTGCATACACATTCTCATATGTATTTATACACTCACATACGCAAATATAAATACTTTAATTGAGCTTACGTTGAAAGTCATTCGAGTCTCGTGACTGGCCGCCGACACAGTTTTCTGCCAAAAAGGATAGTTTGTCCTGTTCATGTTTTATTATTAGCATTATCCTGCATTTGACAATAAAATTATTTCCTTATCTGTATCTTTAAATATTTTGATATTTGTTTTTATATGAAGTTATGTATTAAAACAATTTAATATTAACTGAAGGCTCACTTTAGTAGAGTAACAAATTTTTGAAGAAAAAAAGGTTGATAATGACTGCAGTTTTGGCTTCCTAGTTGCCTAGAGACTGTAACTGCTGGTGAGTTGAAACTTTGAAGTCACTGGCAAACTGTTACTTGTCAACATTCATACCCACACACAAATAAATAAATAAAAGTTCCTAGTTATGAAATTCCTGTTTCCTTTGATTTAGAGAAGACCAAGAGATATAAATATTAATATATAATTTTATTTCAACTATTTATTGTAGTTAATTATTTTAAAATAAAGTGTTTTACAGATTCTCTTTTTCTTTGTATGTATTTTATTTTTTAGCATTTGTGCTTTTCTTATGCTGGCAGACAAAACATTTTAAAATAAAAAAAAATATTTCAAGTATTTAAAAGCATCCTCTCATTGTTAGTATTGTCACTTTTCAAAATTGTATTTTTTTTTATATGTACTTGAAGTCCCTTACTGGCTGACTGGAGGAAAGGTTGCAGACCATTGGCTGCTCTGATATTTTGTTCTCCTCTTTCAGATATTTGGCTTGGTTCAGAGGCAAAGACAGTTTATTCTTGTTTTGCTCTCCAAAAGATAAAGCTTTGATACACTCACTTTGAATTTGGATTCAGTTGTTCCTCACCTTGTTACCACAATTAAAATAACTTTTTAATTCAGTATAAGGGCAGCAGTTTTGAGGGAAGGGGGATTATTTGATTCCATTGAACTCCCCCCACCCAAGTATTTGACTGGTACTTCATCAACCCCAAAAGGCTGAAAGGGAAAGTTGACATCAGTGAGATTTGAGCTGATGTCAAAAACTGGAAGAAATCGTCAGCATCATATGTCCATTTTCTATGCTGGCATGGGTGGAACGGTTTGACCAGAGCTGATAAAACCAGGAGCCACACCAAGTTCCATTGTCTGTTTTGGTCTGGTTTCTACAGCTGGATGTCCTTCCTAATGCCAACCACTCCACAGAGTGTACTGGGTGCTTTTTACTGGGTTTCAAATTGTGGCACAAGGCCAGCAATTTTGAGTGGTGTGGATTAGTTGGAATCATTGACCCCCCCACCCCCCGCCAATATTTAATTGGTACTTTATCTAATCGACAAGGTAAAGTTGGTCCTGATTGAATTTGAATTCAGAACCTAGAGTCTGAAGAAATGCTATTAAGTATCTGCCACACTAACGATTCTACCAATTTGCTGGAAGAAATAATTCTTTCCTGTACAGGCACAAGGTCTGAAGTTTTAGGGGACGGGGGACTAGTTGATTACATTGACCCCACTGTTTAATTGGTACTTCTTTTGTCAACCCCTAAAAGGATGAAAGGCAAGGTCAACCTCAGCAGAATTTGAACTCAGAATATAAAGCTGGATGTACTGTCACTGACCACTTTTTCCTGGGGTGCCAATGGTCCTGCCAGTTGGTCACCTTCTGCTGGAAGAAAGACTGTAAGACTTATTTCTAATGAATCTGCCAGCTTATCACCTTTATCATAATTAAAATAATATTGTTGTATTGTCATCACCTCCAGTTTTCGTTAGTAGAACCTGTGGAGTTGAAACATTTATGAAGTTCTTGGACAAGAAATGAAAAGAAGAAACGAAATAGTTCAAATATAAACTGAGTGTCGCAAACTATAATAATGCTGTGACTATGAGACAACTTCTTGTTTCCTGATGCATGATTATCCTTGTCTGTTATGACTACATAAACATATAATATAGCTATACGTACACACATACATATATTTGTATGTGCATATGTATGTATATATGTGTGTGTGTGTGTGTGTGTGTGTGTGTATATATGTATGTATATATATGTATATTTATTTATATATATAAAATTGAGATTCTGTTGAATTAGGTACTTAAGTTGAAGCACCAAATCAGTCAGGCATTTGTGCAGCTGAAGATGGCACTGCATTTAAATTGATGTAATGATTGCATTGTTCAATTAAATGGAGCTGCTTGAAACGGTCGTACTGCATCACTACTTGGTATCCTGTTGCTTATTTTGATTTTATATATATATTTATATATATATATAGATATATGTACATATATACACACACACACACCCACACACACATATAAACATTTCAAACCCTCTGATGAAGACTAAGCAGGTCAACATTCTTTTTGTTAAAGAATTATTTGTGTATATATATATATATATATATATATATATATATATATATATATATATATATAATGTATGTATATATATATATTTCTGTGTAATTATGTAACTTCTGTGTGCCCTACTTGTCCATATTCATTGTTTACAAAATAAATTGATGCCATTTTATGGGTCTCCTGTGAATTGTACTTGCAGTTTATAAGTAAATCTATTTTTCTTTCGCTCTTCCATTAAATTTCAGTTCTGTTTTCAGATTTATTCTCATGCTTACCTTTTACACCATTTAAACACTACAACTTCATCATGGCACAGCTTCTGTTTAGGGCCAACTCTGTATTTTTATGAGATGTCTATTGAAAATTACTAGTGTTTATCACTAAAACTTTATACCACATCAACAACTAATTAACAAGATTTATTTGCAATTTGTTCATAAGATTAAAAAAATATCAAAATATTTCTCAAATTTTAAGAGTTTTAAATATATTGAATGTAATAAATATAGAAATAAATGAATATATAATGAAACATATATATATAACAGTGTGTATTTCCATACCACAGTTGACTAAATCCTGTATAAACAAACTGGAGTTTATTGATTTTTCTGGAAAATTATGATGATAGCAACCATTTATTACTTTTAATAGGACTTGGAAAATTAATAATGTGCAATAAATTTTTGTGTGATCAAATTAGGCAAGTTGTTCAAATAGTAGTGTGTGTGTGTGTGTGTGTGTCCAATAGATTAAGAATGCATCATTTACTCTCCTTTTTTATGTTTTTGTTTTTAGTGTGTGCATGTGTGTGTGTGTGTGTGTGTAATTTTGACAAATTTATCAGACATGCGTAAATATAAATGAATGTGTGTTTGTGTCCAGATGAGCTGGTGTTATGATGTGATTGTAAGTTATCAGTGAGCGAAGCCTGTATTTCAACTCTGTTTCCCAATTAAAACACGCCTCTTACATCACTAATTTCCATGAAAGAGGCTGCAATGTCACAATAACACCATCTCTCTATCCTCTTTATCCATTACCTGTATAACATATACTCACCTGAGTCTGTGTATCTTAAATTTTTGCAATAGAATAAGCACTGCTTTGACTTCAAAGCTGGTTTGTTTCAGGAACTGTCATCAATTAATATAACCAATGCCAAAACTGAGAAATGGTGCCTGGGCAGCTCTCCAGCCTTGCCAGCCCCTCTCAAACAGTCCAACCCATGGCAGCAGGGGAAACAGATGCTGAATGATTCTTCTTCATCATCATCATCATCGTTTAACGTCTGCTTTCCATGCTGTCATGGGTTGACAGTTTGACATGGCTTTGTCTAACAGAGAACTGTCCAGACTCTAACTGTTTGTTGTGGCATGATTTCTATAACTGGATGCCCTTCCTAATGCCAACCACTTCACGGAGTGTGCTGGGTGCTTTTTACATACCCCTGGCACAGGTACATTTACACAGCACCAGTATGGGTGTGTATATGCATTACTGGCACAGGTGCTTTGTTATGTGGCACCGGCACCTGAAAGGACCAGCCTGTATATGTGGAAGACAAGGATTTTACTTTATATAGGCTTACACCTTTCAGGTGCCGATGCCACGTAAAATCACCTGTGCCAGTAATGCATAAACACACCCATACCAGTGGCACATAAAAAGCACCCAGCATTCTCTGTTATGTATATATATATATTTCTGTGAGAGTTAGAGGTTGGGAAACCAACCAACCAAGGGATGGTACCTATCCAATATACTGCTGGTAGTGTACCCAATTATTCATACCCAAATGCTGGTTATTGCATGTTTTGGAATAGATACACACTGGAATGTCTACCAGATGATGTATGTCGTTTTGTATCCTCTCCGTTTATATATATCTCCATCTAGCAAATCCACTAACAAAGCTTTGCTCAGCTCAGGGTTAGGGTTAGGGTTAGGGTTATTGTAGAAGATGCTTGCCCGAGATGACATGCAGTAAGACAAAACTCTGCAACCATGTGGTTGCAAAGCAAACTTCATACATCCAGGCTTTGGTTCCTCTTTTATTGAGAAATAAACAAACATAAGAATTCTTTACATGAACACTAACTTGTGTGTGTGTGTGGTATTTTGTCAGGTACAAACCTCATTGAGGTATTTCTAATCAACGAATGGATATCTAGATAGAAACTTATTGCAAATGAATCTGGGGAGAAAACATCCACACCTCCACCCACCTGCCTTGTAAATTGGAAGATTCATTAATTTTGTTCCAATTAGATTATTCCAGTTAGATCAATAAGATATTCTGGATGAAACTGGTTGAGAATTTTCTGCCATTTAGTTAGATATTTATTATAAATGTTGTCTTTTATTTATTCTCTATGATTATCATGTCTTATTTAGGCATGCTTATAGACTCAGAATAAAATAATATATTCTAATTTGGCAATGTATACGGAATCATGGAACCATCTTCAGTTATAACTTTGTACTGCAGCATTGTGTTCAATATAAAAGTTAGTTGTCTTTTTGTTGTTGTTTTCAGACTCTTCTGCTATTACAACAATGATCTCTGTTTCCTAAAAATATCCTGAATGTACAGCCTCCACTATAACCCGTTACTGCTAATCCTTGCCATCCTCACTGAGATTTACTTCCCAAACCCTCTGTGACTGTGAAATGACTGTGAAACTAATCAATGTGCCCAGACACTAACAATAAATAACAAATTGATCTTGTCATAGTGCTTTATTTCGTTTATTTATTTATTTTTAATGAAATCCATAATCTCTTCTTTGATTTAATCCAAAGTTCATTTTCTTTTCTATTTGTAAATAATTATTAAACCTTTCTTATTCTGATATTCCTTAAGGGATTTCATCTCTCCCACTCAACTTATTTTTACAGCTTACTCTTCTACTGTTTTCTCTTTTCCAGAAAGTTTCCACTTTTGTTTTTTTAATAGAATTCTTATTGAATAATTCATGCTTTGTTCTACATTTCAGTTGTGAAGTCATTAACAGACACAACCTTTTTATTCTAGCTGTTGATGGTCCAAGTTGGAAAGTGAAAATGTCATTTGTTGTAACAACTTATTGAAAGTGTTTGTGCTGTTTAAATATTCTTCAGTTCTATATTTAAGAGACGAGGAATTATGTACATTATTTACATTTGACAGATATTTATCCTCATCTTGTTTGTTGTTAACACAACGTTTCGGATGGTATATCCTCCGGCCTTCATCAGGTGTCTTGGGGAAATTTCGAACCTGGGTTCTTATTCCTAAGGTATTCTTTAATTTTATCATTTAGTTGGAATGGTAATTGAAATGGAGTCAGTGCATTTCATTAGCAAAGTGGTAACAAAATGGTCGAGAGTGTCACAGCATTGATCAATAATTTCATTATCGTTTATGAGTTCAAATTTCACCAGGAGATCCTTTCTTCAAGTTTGAAGATAGCAGAATGGATAAAATAGGTTTTAGTAATAAATTAAGGCTAATTTGATCAGCTCATTATTTTCTTAAGAAAAATCCTTGTATTTAAATGCAAATTAGCTTAGCTTCCAGTTTTCTGAAGTGACAAGCACTATCAATTTAGTTTTGATGTAATTTTTAAAAGTAATAAATAAAGTAATATATTTGACTGTATATTGCATGGAGGGCTGATCAAGATACCCAAAGAGGGTGGAAACAGTGGCTGCTGCTGCTGTTATTGCTGAGTAGTTGTGACCCAGCTGTTGCTGACTGAAAGAATGGAGACAGTTTATTGGTGCAACAAAGCAGATATAGCAAGCTTCAGTATGCATTTGTGTTACTGTGAAAACTCTACTTGCATTTCAACAATTTGTACAGAAGGTGCACTTAACAAAAAGAAGAAAAAAAACACAGAGAAGTTATCCAGTATTTCAGAAAGTTGCAGATCTACTAAAACAGATGCAAAGATGATAATTTGGTTAAGTTTGCTTTGTTAGGACACATTTTTGAATTTGGTTTCACTGTGGAGCATTTTTGGCAAATGTTTTCTACCACAGCCTCAGATTGATCAAAGTCTTGTGAATAAAATTTGGTAAGTGGAAGCTGTGATGAAGCCTTTTGGAAGGGCTACTTCCATTCTGGGGCAATAGATCTGATCCATAATCCAATTTAACACCATCACCTGATCCTTTGCTGACTTTAGTAAGGGCCACTCTGTTGTAAGCTTTTGGATCCAGCTAAAGATAATTTCCTGTGTTCACCCATCAGTCCCAGAAAGGCTTGAAAAGGGTTCTGGACCCTACCTCTTCTCCTGACTAAGCTATTCAAAATAATAATAAGAAGAAGAAGAATGACCTTAGTCTGTATGTGGAATTTTTGCTTTGTTGTATGAAATGTGAGATGAATTAATGAAAATACTGTAAGAAACTAAGGCAGTGGTAAATTAGTTTAAAAACATTTTTGATCTGTTCTTAACAATTCAGTATTTTAATTGTAGCTGTATAACTGAAATGGTTAAGAGGTTGTTGAGAGAACTTTTTGAAGATGCAATTTGGGCAATTGCATGTGTGTGCACGCACGAACATGCAATTTGGGCAATTGCATGTGTGTGCACGCACGCACAAGAGATGTTGTAATGTAGGAATGTTGCATGTTATGCATAAACTGAAGATGGCAGATGATTTCACTTTACAACATGTCACTCAGGTTGTTGTGAATCTTGGAAGTTTTATTATAGGTAACATTGACTTTCATGACACATTTCAAGTCAAATTTTGTTGTTGTTTAACCCCAGGCCAAGTCTAATGCAGTAGATTTGTGATTAGAGGCATTCCTGTTATGTTTAGTGTTTTCTTTCTTTTTTTCTTTTTCCAGCCCTAATATATCTAGGACAACCATCTCCAATGTGTTCTTTGTTCTGATTGGTTCAGAAAGTCTGTTGTTATTTAGTTGATGTTTCACAGTTCTAATTCCATAAATGATGATTTTTGCCAATCATTCTCACAAAGTTCGTCAAATAAGAACTCTGATTAAATTCAGCTATTAATTATACTACATCTACTATTAAAACTAAGTTTTGTCTCAAGGAGAAAAACCTCAGTCTTCATTAGTAATTATCATTTGTCCAAATTTTCTCTGTCTCTTTCTAAAAAACATTTGTGCAGGTCTTGAATCTTTCACTCCCCCCCCCCCCACACACACCTATATGCCTAGCCCATTCCACTTGCATGGAGCATGCTGGTTATTGAATAGCTTGGGATGTTGGTTTGCTGAAGTACTCCAGTGAATGTGCAGGATGCTGTGGAGACACCTGGTGTGAAAATGCTTGAGAGGTCTTGTCTGTTCTTTATAAACTGTGCAATAGACCTTTAGCTTGGTGGAGAAGTTGATTCCCCTGTGTTTCAATACATTCTTTTGCAGTATCCTGAAGGCAGTGCTGGCTTTGGAGATCCTCTTGTTAACTTTTTCAAGAGTCTACTGCTGAGCTAGGTGACCCTATCAACACAAATGGGGTAGCCCCTACCCCTATTATCAACCCCCCCCCCCAGAAGAATGAAGGGCAAAGTTATCATTTTGAGGATTTGCACTCTGAGCATAAGTAGATTGGAAGAAATATTCAAATGCTTGCTCGCTCTCTCTCTCTCTCTCTTTCTCTCTCTCTGTCTCTTTCTCTCTGTCTCTCTCTCTCTGTCTCTCTCTGTCTCTCTCTCTCTCTCTGTCTCTTTCTCGCATACATCAGTGCACTTCACCTCATCATCATCATCTTCACACACACACTCACCCACTCATCTACCATACATACATGCCAATATGCTTTGTTCACTCTCATCCTGCAATATAGTACACTACATTATCACTCTCTCCTCCTATTCCCTTAAACACATTCATTTTCCTGCTCACCCACCCACACACTTGTATTTTGAGTATTTCTATTATCCTTACCTCCTTTTGCCCTTCCTCCACCTCTGTTGGCTGAATAAAGCCATTCCTTACACTTTTACCAAATCTGCTGCCATTTGTTATCTAACTAAGCTGCTTTTACTATAAACACCATTTTCCACATACCCCCCCCCCC
>NC_068990.1:93975390-93976040 GCF_001194135.2 Octopus bimaculoides | reverse complement strand
GTTGGACAAGCTTAAAACCGTCTTTTTTTTTTTTTATTAAAAGTGGCAATTATTTTGCTCATTTTTCATCCACACAAGGAGGAAGATTTGTACTCTCCACCACTCATAGAAAAGACTCTGCTCTTGTTTGTTGTTTTCTGGGTTTTTTCTTGAGACTTTTAGGATGGACACACACATACACAATGATAATAAACGTAATTGGTATTTTAAGCTTTATAAAATATACGTTTCAGTAAACTTACTACACAAGGCAATTAGCCAGATTGCATAATACACTTGACTCACTTCTTCAGCATTGTCAGTGAAAAGTGTGGGGTGTAGAACTTTTGACATGAATAGCACCTTGCTGTGCACTTTTATATTGCACTGTGTGTGTGTGTGTGTGTGTGTGTGTGTAGACATTAGGTAGTAAAATGTTGCTGGTTATTTTACAAATGGAAAACTTTACAGGATTCCATTCTGTTGTTGGTGTTTGTAACAAGTATTTCTTAGAACATATACCTGTGTTTAAAGTTTCTAATTTAATATATTTGTCTTGGCTTGTCACTATTTCCATCAAAAACAGTTTTCAAATTTAGTGTAGAAATTCTAGCATTTACATTAAAATTAACATTTGTTAAAATTGTAATCATTAGTTATTTTTTAAATGA
>NC_068990.1:93965510-93975060 GCF_001194135.2 Octopus bimaculoides | reverse complement strand
TTTCCATTCTTTTTTCTGAAATATTTAATGTACCATTGTCTTTTTTTTTCAATTTGCTTTCTCTCCCCTCTTTGAATCTCAGGTAGGTCTTATGATGGTAACTCTTTCCATTTTCTTTGTTTTCACTCTTCTATCATGGTATCATGTTTCAGAGACATAAAAATGACTGAACTTTGGTAAGAATAGCTTTTGCATTATTATTATTATTATTATTATTATTATTATTATCATCAATTATTATTATTTAACTATAGTTATATTTTCTGTTTTGAACGCTCTAAGTTTCATGCATTCCAATGAAGAACTTTTTTTTTGTTTATTAGCGACAGAGGCAGTATTAATACCAAGAGATAATATTTCTCCCCATTTAAATTTGGATGTTGTGCTAGAATAGACTATACTGCAGTAGAGACCATGAGAGAACCCCTCATACCGGCTTTTGGTGCAAAATTCGCTCTTGTTTATATTGCATGATTTGGTGGTCTCACATCTCATTTCAAGTAACATTGATGGGTTAATAACGTCTGTAGTATTTATGAATAAAATTCTCAGCTTCAAGTAATACATACATCCATACATCCATCCATACATACATACATATATATATATGTGTGTGTGTGTGTGTGTTCTATGCCTTGACCCAAGCATAGAATGGGATTTGCCCATTTGAGCTGGGAAATGAATGGAATGTCTGTTGTATGTCTTGCTGTGGCTACCCCCTCCTAAAAAAAATATGGGGAATAGGCCTGGGTATATATATCTACACACCATACCTCAATATAGTCATACAAACAAGAGTGTATTTTGTACCAAAAAGCCAGTCTGAGAATTTCTTTCGTGGTAACTGCCACAGTAAAGTTTGTTCTAATAAAACATCCACATTGAAGTAGGGAGAAATGGGGTTTTTTTAATGTGTTTATGGTATGACTCTTACTTTCACTGCTGCTAAAGGTTAGCTCACAGTTCTAGACTCATTTAGTGACTTGGCAGTGACGTTTGTTTCCAAAAAAATTTTTTAAATAGAAACTAAGAACATAAAAATGCAACCATAGATGTTGAAGCTGGTGTGTGTTATTGCTTGGTTTAAGCAGTCTTATCTCTTCTTGTCTCTGTTATTGACTTGGTTCTGAGAAAAACTTTAAAGTTGGGTTATTTTCAGGAAGTTTTATCAAACATAATAGATCTTCTACATGTTGTGCAATTCTTATCCAGAACATTTTGTTTTCCTGTATTTGGGATTCTTTTCGGATTTACTAAACCTAACATGTTACCATTGTTGTTGACTAGGTTTTAATAATTATGAAAATTAGTTGAACCAATTCTTGCTTTAGTATTCCTCTAAACATTCTTTTATTTAAAAGTATTTTTCATTGGTGCACTCACCATTAACAATTCAAATGTTAAAATTAGAATGAAAATATTTCTTTAGAAATCTTTGCAAAGAATAATATGTTAAGATTTTTCATGTTTTATTTTAGCTTCTTCTGCAACCAATTGGTTGTGTCTTTTATTAGATGCATTTCTGTTTTTGTATAAGTTTCAAGTCATGATTTATTATTGCAAAGTTAATCTTGTCTCTTAGTTTCCAAGTTTCATGATATTTTCAAATATATTTCTTAATAATTACTGGAAATTTAGTTAACTGGAAATTATGATTTCTTTTAATCTGCAGGATATTTATTGTTAGAACTTTTGTTATTCTTCTCTGTGGGCTGCCGTTCATTTAATTAGGAAACTGTATTATTAGTTCAGCATGAAAATTTGTTATTTTTGTAGCTTTTCATCTTGTAACTTGTTCCCAGTTGTGCATATCTATTAATTAAAAGTTCTCAGATGGTTTCATCAATTTGCTCACAATATCACCTTAGAATATTTAATTTTAGAATTTACTTTATTGTCAGAGAAACAAACTAGTAAAAATAAATAAATGAGACATTTTCTAAGAATAAGTCAGCTAAAAATGCCTGACAGGAATGAAGCAAAATGCTTTTCCTTGAATAGAAATTTTAATTTTATTTAGAACAGCACTCCAGATATCATGATACATAATTTTTGTGAGAGATATTTCAGTTATAATTATTGGTTTCTATTTTTTGCCTTCTATGTCGTTGTTTAGAGGTGTTATATTAAGTATCTAAACTATTTTGAGAACATGCAATTTCCAGTTTTCTTAATCCAACAAAGACTGCTGAATCTCTGTGTGGAAACTCAGTCTTTCTATTTATTTATTTATTATTACCTTTTTTTTTTTAATGCAGTTCTATTTGAGCAAACCTGAAGCTTTGAAAGACTTGTACAGTCAAGAAGAGTTTGCTGCTGCTGCATGGTGTGTGCTATTAGTGGTCACTTGTAATGCATGGTTGTGATAATAAATTCTTGCTGCTGTTTGTAGGATCATTTGAATGCTATCAGAAGTTTAATGTGTGCCATTAGATTAGAAATCTGCTTACATTTATTTCTGGAATCAGTTTTTAGAACCAAGTCTGGTTGTTTCTTTCTTATTTTGTGATAAAAAAACTAACCTAGTCTGTGCGTCTTTCTTTAGTTTCCATCTCACTTCAAATAATATTGATGGGTTGATAATGTCTGTAGTATTTATGAATAAAATTCTCAATTTCAAATAATATATATATATATATGTTCTATTCCTTGACCCGAGCATAGAACGGGGCTTGACTCCTTGGAGCTGGGAAATGAATGGAGTGCCTGGTGTGTGTCTTGTGGCTAACCCCTTCTTAAAAAACAAAAACAAAAGTGGGGAATAGGCCTGGGTATATGATATGATGATATATATCTACACACCCTACCTCAATATAGTATGGAATGAGTTCCCCATGGACAGGCCACTGATATCAAATAAAGTGTTCAGCACAAATGGTATACCAATTGGTACTTCCACTACTTTGTAGCATTTCATGTGTATATAAGCAGAATGGCTACCTATCTGACTGGAATTTATTAAGTGATGTAGACACTCCTGATGAGGGACATCAATAAGGCTCAAAACTTGAGTGAGGCTTTTCCCCATTTTTTTCAGTCTATATACAAATAAAAATGACATTTTTGTATGTCTACAATGAAGCTTTACATCTAATTCTTAAACTACTTTTTGCTCCGGTCATTTGGCCAAATCACTTAAATGATCAATAGCTATGAAATTTATATTGTTTTTCATTAAATTTAATCTGAATTAAAACCCATTATTTAACCAATCAGTAGGATCTTTAAAACTCTACTCACTCTCATCATTTATCAGATACTTTGACTGCTACAGATGGTTTGCAATATCTCTTTTTCCCATTATAAGTATTTCCGTTATTATTCACAACTGAAGTTTGAAAATTTGTCCTTTATCTTCACTTAATGTGGTTTTTTTAATGCACATAACACACTCACATATACATACACACAGTCACACACACACATATGTATATACTTACACACAGTCACACACACATATGTATATACTTACACACACATACATATATAATCTTATGTAGAATATTCAATCATTTTACTAATATGCTAGATGTGATTCTAGTTCTTCAGTAATTTTCATTGGATTACATGGAATTTCAGTAGAGACTCTGTGATTGCTAGTGCCTATTTTGGTTTTGGTATTGTCTTTATTTAGTGTGAGTCGGGTAGCAGTAGACAGTGATGCAGCCCACTTAGTACACCTGTTTGTTTGTCTCTACACTTAAATGAACAAAATACAAATTAATGTATATTGTTCCAGTTTTAACAGCATTATCATTTTCTTTGAATAAGTTGCTTTCTTTTCTTTCTTAAGTTGAGACTTTATTTGTTTGATTTCTGTATAGTTAGAAAATTTCTTTCTGGCTTTCTCCTTTATGATGTTTTCTTTCCATAGAAATAATTATCTTCTTGTAATTTTTGGAAAATGGACACCTACCACTTAAACTAGATCCAGCTGTCTGCACATTTTCTCAAGGAACTCTAAGGCTGCCTAGCTCAAGTTGACCATTTCCATTTCTGTGTATCACTGTTGTGCCTGTACTCATTCTAGATTGCATGTTTGTTGCCAGATAGTTCCCTCCATTTCTTGTGTGTCCTCTCTTCTTTTTTTTTCTCTCTCTCTCTCTCACTCACTCTAATTGTATTAAATTGTTACTGAAAAGATGAAAATGTTAGTTTATCTCTATTCTATTTTGATTTAGTTTGAAAACACTCAACCTTATCAATTTTTTGATATTGCTAATTTACAGTTCAGAAAAGAAAGGAAAAAAAAAGAAGAAAAGAAAGAAAAAAAATTCAAATTAGATTTCTCTCTTTAGTTTCACTACTTTTTACAAAAAACTGCAAGTTATTCCCTTCTGAGACTTTTAGAGTTCATTTGGCAAAATTGCTCTTAGTCTGTAACCCTATTCCGTTTGGTACTTTGTTGAATTGTCGAAATCCTTGTCTATAAATATTTCTTTTATATTTTTTCTATGTGGGTTTTATTTGATTTCTTTTCAAGAAAACAAAATTCTCATTTATCATCCATCTTTATGCTGATTAGTCATTTGTCCATCTTCAGACATTTTGCTCCTTAGTGATTGATCACTATTCAATGCCTTTTAAAGAAGACTCCAACAATTTTGACAAAAAAATATCAATTTTTCCAAGCCTTTCTGTTATCATTTATTTAATTTTAGAAATATTTGCACAAATACTGAAATTTTAATTCGATTATTCATTATATTTATTCTTCTCAAAATCAATTTGTGTTAATAGTTTTTTTTTTTTTTTTTAATTTTTACTGAATATCTGATCTTTCAACAGCTTATATAAAACTAGACTCTGTTCAGCAACATAATATTGTTAGAGGGATTGAGTTGGAGCACTCGATAGCAAAACAGCCCTGTCATAGTTTGTTGCCCAATTTGCTGTTCTCAGTATTAATTTCCATCTTTATCTTTCACTCATCTCAGGGTTATAAAATAAATACAGCAGCAGTTAAGGTTCATTTCATTGACTTTTGCCTTTTACTTTAATTCTGTAGTTTATATAAATGAAATAATTACTGTTTCAAATTTTAAGACATTCAAATGATGTGCAGGATGCAATTTATTTGCAGCTTAATGAGTCACCAATGAAATTTATGAACTTTTTATCAAATGAGAATAACAATATGTAAACAAACAATTTTTTTTTTTTACTTTGGAATAATTCTTAGTTCTGGTGTAGATGTTATCATCATCATTTTGATGTCTACTTTTGCCTGTGAGCCTGAGTTGGACAGTTTATTTAGACAGATTTTCTTCCTGTCACTAACTCTCACCTGTATCAAAGCAAAATAACATTTCCCTGTCACCAGACAGGTTCTCAAAGAATTGTAAAATGAAAGACACTGCTTGTATAACAGTGATATTCATTTACAGCTACGACATGATATCAAGACAAGGAGACACATTTTTTTACTTGAATATGTGTTATTTTGCATTAGCTTTCTGATGTGGTCCTCAAAAAATACCAAACAGTATGTATAATAAGCAATCAGCTCAACTCATTATTGTTCATTCCACATAATTAAGATATTCATTCTACATATCTCTTAAAATTTCTTGTTTGCTTTGTTGTTGTTAAAGAGTTTATAGTTCATGCTGTTTATCGACATTGTTGGTGATTGTTGAATGAAGAGCAACGTTAATACTTGATTTCTCCAAACATCAGATTGCTGTAACAGGATGCAGTAAAGTGTTTTCTTTGATGATCCCTTGTACTTCTGCATCTAAATGCATTCGAAACATCCAATAACAAGTTCCAAATAACTGCAATTTTGAAATGTATGGAGGAACTAACAATTCAGACTTCTATTGATCCCAGTGTTGCGTGCGTGTGCACACACACACACACACACGACAGGCTTCTTTCAGTTTCCATGTACCAAATCGACTCGCAAGGCTTTAGTTGGCTTGGGGATATAGCAAGAAGAAACTTGCCCAAGGTACCACACAGTAGTACTGAACCCAAAACCATGTGGGTAGAAAGCTTCTTACCACACACACACACACACACACACACACACACACACACACACACACACACACACATATAAAGAGGTGCAGAAAAGTTCCTGGTTTTGGGTTAAAAACAAAATAGAGGAGGATCAGTTAATTATGATTTTATTCAACATGTTTCCCTTCTCAGATTCACAAACTTATTGGCAGCAGTCCTTCAATTTTTGTTACCCCTGTAAAAAGAACTCAGAATGTTGGGCCTCCAACCGGGCCTTTTGCAATACTCTTAAAGCCAGGAACTTTTCAGCAGCCCCTTGTGTGTGTGCGTGTGTTAAAAACAATTTAATTTTAAACTGAAGAATTACTCAATACTTTTTCATGGAGTTCATATTTATTAAGTTTTGCTCGGAAAATGTTGACACTGAATTCAAAGTTTCAACGTCCTTGTCTTCATCAGACAGTCTGCTAAAAGCCAAAACTTTGAAATCACTGTCAACCCCCCCCCTTTTTTTTTTTACATATATTGTTGATCCTACCTGTAGCGGAACAGTAAACTCTCCATGTGTGTGTAGGTAAGAAGTTTGCTTTGCATCCATGTAGTTTCAGGTTCAACTGCACTGCACAACACCTTGCTATAGCCCTGGGCCAACCAATTTGGTATGCAGGAATAAAGCCTCTTGTGTGTGTGTGTGTGTGCATGTATGAGGGTCGGGAATGTGTTTGAGAACAATAAAACAGCATGTTATAGTCCCCAGGTTGTGCCAGTGCAGGAAGTCAGTTATAAGAATGAGCTTCATCAAGTGATTATGCGGATCGAAAAGACAGATAAACAAAAGTAGGAATGTATTTACATGAAAATGTATAGAAAAATTATGGATTTTTAGAGATCAGTAATGCAAAATTACACAATCTCATTACCGTTCTCTAAAAGTTTGTGCTATTCCATACACCTGCAATATTCTGGGACCTCAAGGCTGTGAGTTGGCAGAAACATTAGCATGCCCAGCTAAATGCTTAATGGTCTTTACATTCTGAGTTCAAATTCTACCGAGGTTGACTTTGCCTTTCATCCTTTTTGGGGTGTCAATAAATTAAGTACCAATTGTGCACTGGGGTCGATCTAATTGACCGGCCCTGTCCCCCAAAATTTCAGGCCTTGTGCCTAGAATAGAAAAGAATATTCTGGGGCCTTATTACATAATATACAGGGTTATGGAACCAGTCATTGTTCATCCAGAATGGCTGTAATGATAAAACTATCGTATCATTTCTTTTATTTGTATTCTCAACTTTCCATGTAAATACATTCCCTGCGTCTACTTATGTTTATCTCCCAGTTTTACTTGTGTGTGTGTGTGTGTGTGTGTGCGCGTGTGTGTGCGTGTGTGTGATCATATGAAATCTCACTGGATGGAGTTGTTATTTCTCTGTCAACAAATCATTCAGTTACTCCCCACTTTCGAAGACGAGGGGAATGTAAACTCCTTCACATGTAAGGCAGGGTTAGGGTTAGGGTTATGGTTTGCTCACTGGAAGGCAAACCAGTTGTAAAAACAATGCTTCTACAACAAATATATTGTCTAACCCATGCTAGCATGGCAAAATGGACATAGAATGAATGAAGAAACAAATGAATATATATAAAATTGAAAACATTTCTCTTGAAAGTATCAATTATAAAGAGTTGTTTACCATTGGCTGTACTTAGGATTAGTGCATTAACCAGGCTTTGTAAATGTATTTCTATAAATATTAAAGAACAACTTATTCAGATTCCTATGTTCAAATGTGGAATGAATGTCCAATCTGTCTTAACTGTATTCTTGGCCCCTAAGGTGGACAGCATATTTGCTGACAGCAATTCACAGCATGTATAGATTAACAATCAGGCCCCTAGACATGTGTTGTCTCCAAGGAAAGCAATGCACTGGGCCCTATAGTATTTATTAACAGCATTTATAAATTAGCATTGGGTCACTTAACCCATGGCACACCCAGACAACTGCCTTGCATGTCCACACCTCAACACACCCAATCTGTATTTTAAATGAAATAAGATGTTGTGATCATCATGCTTTCTGCAAAAAATATTTGTAAAAAAAGCTTCAACCAATGCCCAAAGTTAATGTCATAGTCTTGCCAAGAGAATTTACTTTTTACAATTGAAAATACTGTAGCAAGCAATAGATAAGATCCACCGAGCAGAATGAATGTCCAATGCATTTTTAATCTAGCTAAAGCCATTTCACTTGACTGTATCTAATAAATGTACTTGAGAAATGTATGAATCTTTCAAATTTGTATTTTAGCCACCTTTAAAATATAGGTTCTTATACTGCCTACTAAAAGGAAACAAATATTAATGTACATATTGAACCAAAGTCTATCAATACATGTAAAATTGTTTGTTACATATTTATCTTTTTAGTTTCATTTTTACATTCAACTATTCTTTATTTTGTGGCTTCTGTTTGACTGCTTAGTAAAGTTTAATCTGTAGAAAATTGACAATTAAATCATACTGTGTTTATGTGTTCAACAGATTGGTTAAATTACTTTTCTTCTCAATCATATAGGAAGAAGCCATTCAACATTTTCTTTGAAAAGATAACTGTCATTAAATTATGGAATTTAAAAAGAAATGTTTGCAATTGTGTAACCCTTATATATAACTTCCATGTTTATTATTTATTTTAATTTCATATTTATTTTTAATTTTACAGCTTACCCTGACAAAAATTTTTTATTTTATTTCTCTGTTTTGAAATTTCACCAATTTTTATTGACTGTTAATTGTTATATATATATATATATATATATATATATATATATATATGATGAAGACACACCGTTTCTTTTTTTTAATATGTTGAATTAATTTTTACATGTTGGTCAGAATTCTGCTGCCTACTACTGCCATCATCAACTCCAGTAGCTGGTGCCAGCTACTTGCCTCTAGGCATGCTTGTAACTGTGTTGTCATGTTCTTGTTTGCAGCATCTGAACCTAATATACTTAAAGTGCGCTCAGCTCTGAAACAGAAAGTTATGGAACGGCGCATAACACACAGTCCAATGCTGCGGCGGAAGGATAAAGGCCCCTTGCCGCTCAAACGCAAATCACCTCTGTCAAGTATGTATTTATGTGGCATAATAGATACAAATACTTTCCAATCATATTTATTACACTTATTATTATATATAAAAAAAAAATCATATTCTAAATATTAGTTGCTGTTCCTTTTTCTATCTCATGTCTACAGAAATACATGTGTATGTGTGTGTATATATATATATATATATATATATATATATATATATATATATATATACATACATACATGTATATAGTTATATATATATATATATATAATATACATGCATGCATACATACATACACAATCACACAAACATGCATATATATTTGTAGTGTTCATGTTTGAGATAAATTGAGCTCTTTATAGGCGTCAGCAATTGCATTGATTGGTCAAATTCAAACAAATGAAATGCAAGAAATTAATAAAATAGAAATTTAGTTTTTAGTTAATGTTTGTCACGCAGCTAAAGTGGACTCCCCCCCCCCCC
>NC_068990.1:93959203-93965481 GCF_001194135.2 Octopus bimaculoides | reverse complement strand
CAACCAATAAAGTTCACTGTCAATTGAATTTCTGTTAAGATGACTCGGAAAATAAACTGGAGTAATATAGTTGTTTATTGCTTGATATTGTTTGTACTCATTCATGGTAGAATTTAAACACTTTAGGGGTTAGATTTAATACTATTTGCTACAAATATTACTGTTATTTGTCATGTATAAAATTATTATTATTTTGATTACTAGTTATTGTTGTAGAAAGTTTAAAACCTTTGAATTATTTTGCCTGTTTTTAAATAATTCAGTGTATCAGAGAACAGTGGGGAATGGTGTGTCGATAATGCAAGAATTTATAAGACTTCAGTTTTTTTCAAATCACATTTTACCATTTTAAAGAATACAGTTTACAGATGTCTATAGATCAAGTTATCACTGTGTGCGTGTGTGCACATGTGTATGTATGTGTGTGTGTGTATGATAAATGAAAACATTTTTTTTTTTTGTTCAATGCAAACAAAAGGATCGATGATGATTTTAATTCAGTAGTTGATTGCTGGGTGGGAAAGAAGTTCGTAAAGGATCTTAGGTGTTTTTGTATTTGCATATTATTTCAAATCTGTTTCTTTAAATTTATAATGAACATATTGAACCAATCCTATCTTCTTATTCCCTTTCCATGCAAAACTGTTCATTCGAAGACTTGGCATTAGATATTTCTCCTCAAATCAAAGGAACATTCCTAAATTTTAGGTCTTTGCTCATACTGATGTCACTTTTGAATTGTAGAGATTGTGTTTGATTTCTTAATTGAATGAAAACTAGACGTTTGAAAGAACCCAAAATCCAACTTACTATATTTTCTTATTTTTCATCATTTTGCCAAGTAAGCGTTGATGAAATGATTCTTTAGAAATAAATATTAATCTGTGGATGCAGTTATGTGAGTCGAAATCAGAACACATTTCATAGTTTTTAACTTGAAATGGTGTTTGTTATCACACAAATCGATGTAATTGAAGTCCTGGGCCTTAAACTCAACTCTCTTGTGCTATGTTTTAAATAAGATCAGTTTTCATAGTAATTATTTTTATCCTGTCAACATGAAAATCATCAGAAATGGGTTTTATGTTTAGCGTCCCTAAATTTAAGAGTAATTTTCTATTTAAATTCCTGAACAGAAATTTAAACTGTTGCTAATTTAATCTGTTGTTTACAACTGCAATTTGTTATTTACTGTTTGTCAGACAATTTTGTTTGTATCATTTATACTTGCATCCAGAACTGGTTGCTCTACTTCCTGAGATTACTTTTGGTAATCTTCCTGTTGTTCTTTTTATTAAAATCTCAATAGACATTACTAAACAACTTATGTGGATGCATACATGTACACTCTGACTCATTTCAGATACTCACATTTGCTTTATAACTTCAAGCTTGAAGTCAACGATTGTGCTGCTCCATGCTGCATCTTGCACAATTGCTCTCTCTCTCTCTCTTCTCCAGTCTACCTGACTGTAAAACACAGCATCCAATTGTAAATAGTATTATTCCAACAATTAGCATTTTATGTGAATATTGGAAAAGTATCCGACCTATGTTAATATAGAAGACATGTGGTTTTCAGTAAATAATATACCAAAGCATCAAGTTTTATCAGATTTAATAAAAATAGTAAAGAAAGGCTGAGAAAGTTCATCAGGAGATATCATGAAGCGCCAAAAGAGAAATTCAGTTTTCTTTCTTTTGGCATCGAAATTGAACACACATCAGTAAAAAAAGGTTAATATAATTATTAGTATTCTCCCCCTTAAAACCAAGCCTGATAATGTTTGTGTTAATAATATTGAAGATAATTGTGATCCTTGCTTTGTCTCTGTTGTGTGCGTGTTACCATTCAGTTGACACCATTGTGAATAAAGGGATAATATCAAAGACAAAATATAAACAATTTCTCCCATATGGTTGACTTAAAATTAAATAGCCAAGCTAGATAACCTGCAAAAAATTGTGCATGAATTCAGGAGTTATATGACAATGATATGGAATTAAACTAAATATGCTCACAACTACTCTTAGAAAATATAAGTCAAGTAAAAATTAAAAACATTGAATTAGATTTAATTTTTTAAAAACTATTTGTTTATTCTGTAGTAGTAGAACTACTACAGAATAAACAAATAGTTAAAAAAAAAAAAATTTAATCGACCCAATACCACTTTGTCCAGTTCTGAAGTACAGCTTCAGTACAATACACTGAAGAATAAATAAATCTAGAAAGGCTAAATAGAAACTCCCAACAACTGCAGCCCATAACGAGGAACTGAGCCTAATTACAAATACATTAGCAAATTAAGCACAGTGGATCTTGAAAAATACAAGTAAGCAGATGTAAGTAAATTGATTAGGATAAAGAACATAATTATAAACTATTTTGTGTATATGTATGTGTGTATACATTTAAGTGTGTGTATGTATGTATGTACTCTTCCATTATTGGTGGGATCAACAAAAAACGTCCACCATACAGCAAAAGATAAGTATTATTTAATAAAAAAAAGGATGTTTATTTTGAGACTGAATAATTACAGGATAATACACAATGGGCTAAACACGCCCATCCAATGACTGTATTATCTGTGCATGAAACTTATAGTAGCTCATATTTAATTCCTGTATTTATAAAAATATGATATATATTAATGTTTGTTTTTTATGTCAAGTTATCTATAAAAACAATTTAACAGGAACATGAAAGATTACTTAATTCATGTTTAATGTGCATTTTACAAAGAAAAAGCTAGGTGACTTTCAAATTACTTGCGTTTCTCAGACCACGTGTATGTGTGTGTGTGTGTGGAAAGAAGTATATTCCCATCCAGGAAAAAATTCCCATATGTACACACACACACACACACACACATATATATATATATATATGTCTCATTTCTCTATTTCTTTCGTTGTTCAAAAAAAAAGGTCATTTTCCATGTTTTTGTTTTTTTTATGTTGCCGTTTTTTTATTTTGTTCATGTTTTTTTGATGTCCTGTACCCATATATACACGTATATATGCATATATATATATATCTTACTTACTATATATATATATGTATATGTATATGTATAGATATATAGAGATATATATATATATGTATAGATATATATATGACATCATCAGGATTCTTTAGTGCCTGAGATAGTTTTGTGTCATCAGCATAGCTAGTGACAATGGCTGTCCAAGTGACCGTGGTCATGTCCAGAAGGGCTACTATGAAAAGTAGTGGTCCCAGGAAAGCTCTTTGTGGAACACCGCTCAATATTTGCGTTTCCCTAGATAATTCTCTATTGGTTGCAACTGTCTGACTTCTACCATTCAGGAAGTCATGCAGCCATTCTCCTAATTTACCAGCTATGCCAAGGTTTCGCAGCTTGTGACATATCAAGCCATGATCAACTTTGTCAAAGGCTTTTGCAAAGTCGAGATATATCACATGAACATTTGAATGGTCAAGTAGCTGCTTCAGGACCAAATCATATTGCTGCAAGAGCTATACTCATCCATTGACACCAGATATCTGCATACATCTGTAGAGGGAAATATTTGAATTATTTTATTTAGTAATGTTTTAGTAGATATTTATGTGGCTCTGCATGTATAATTGGGTTCACACAGACACACAGACACACACACAGCAAGGTAGACAAAAATTAGTTCTTTCCTAGATTTCCAAATAAACTGCCATGTTCCTTTCCATAGATTTAACTTCAACTTGTTTGGTTTTTTTTTTGTAAATTTTTATAGTGTATATTTGTTTATTTTTCACTTTATTGTGAAATGTTAAAATGATGTATTTTTTGTGTGTCAACTTGTTTTATTTAAATAATGAAAATAATGAAAATATTTTTCTCAAAATAATTGTCACTTTCGGATTTTTTCGATGTTTTGTCTGTATTGTAGTTATTCGTCATTTATATATTTCTTTATTAGCCTCATGTGGTGTTTTTCATTCCATGTTTCATGTTGTAACAATGTGTTTGTTACATATATGTTTATTGTTGTTGTTGGGTTTTATTTTTTCATTTATTTAAAAAGAAATTTTGTTTTTTAGCTTAATGTTTGGTGTACAAATTTAGAATGTTTCACCTTAATAGATAAGACCTCCAATTGTTATTATTATTATTATTGTTGTTGTTATTATTATTATTATTATTATTATTATTATTAAGGCAGTGGGCTAGCAGAATCGTTAGCGCATTGGACGAAATGCTCAGTGACAATTCTTGCAGCCCTTTATATTCTAAGTTCAAATGCCACCAAAGATCAACTTTGCCTTTCACCGTTTTGTGGTTGGTCAAGTACCAGGGTTCAATACCATCAACTGACCCCATTGCCCTAAAATTCCTGGCTGATTGTTTGAAACAGCTGTTGTTATTTTCTGTTATATTCATGTCATGATCACTTTTATTGTTCATTCTTCTGAAATTGGTTCAATCAACCAAAGTTCTCTTCCTCTATTCATTAACTGCTCTGTGCCAATGTGTGAAATCCTTGTTACCCATTATTATTATTATTATTATTAATTTCTGTTATTCATAAATTTTGTTAGGTTTCACTTAAGTCATTAACAACTTCAAATTCAATAAGTTCTACCAGCATTGGAATGGTTTTAGTCTTTCAAAGATTCACCTTTTCTCTAGTGGCTCTCACATGTCATCAATGCTGTCATCGTCCATAATTCACTTGTCTTAATCAGAAACAGTCTATTTTCTCCCTTTACTTTTCCTTCATTTCTCTTTTCTCTCTTATTTACCTCTCTCTTTTTTGTTTTTCTTAAAAGAAAGAGGGATTAAACTTTTCACTTACTAATTTCATAGCAATTACAATGATTGAAAATGACTTATTTACTGTTTAAAACCAACAAATATCAACACCTTTTAATTCAGGAATAGAATACAGTTTGTGTGTTACAAACACTTCTTCCATACATCCGGCATTTTGTAATTTGTTTCTTCCTTTCTAAAATGTCTTCTGCTACTAATTAACTATGTATAAAGTGTCTGTGCATAGCTATTCTTTCCAGAATGATTTAGTTTGATATTGCATCTTTGAAGGCTGAGATGTCTTTATAGTCTGCCATCATAATATCTCTTGTATGTTCTCGAAGGACACTTGCTTACATCCCTCCCGCGCTCTCTCTCTCTCTCTCTCTTTGAACATTTGGGTGCCTAATACTCTTTTGGAATGGATATTCTAGTGTCATGGCAAATCTCTTACACACACATGTATGATATGTATCTGAGATATATATATATATATATATATATATATATATATATAAATAAAGGTCTGTATATAATTTGTATTTACATGCCTGTTTGTGAACACACATTAACAATAGAAAAGATTTTTTTTAAATCACCCATTTCCATTTTTCCCAAATATTAATAAGACCGTTAATTCATTAATGGATTATTAAAGGAAACAATTCTATCATTTAAACATGGGATTCCTAATCAAACTAAAACTAAATTAGATTAACACAATAAAACACTGTGTAAGTATTAAAACACTGAATTTCTCATTGTTTTATTGTAGTAACAATCTACAGCTCTTGAATCATTCCTAAACTGTTCCAATTGTAAGATTTTCAAAGGGATGTTACACAATTGCTCCCTTTTGTGAGCTTCATATCAGAACTCTAATCCCATTATACAACAACGCCTTTCTCTAGAAACTATTACTTTGTACAAAATGGAACTGGATGATTGGAAGCCTCATCAGCAGAGAGAGAGAGAGAGAGAGAGAGAAATTATTATTGCTGTTTGGCACTTTGAGCACTTCTACATGTTGGACTACACCTTAATTAGATATCTATTCATAACAGCTAACCTATCTGAAATGTATTTCATTTATATCATCAAAGTATACATCTATAAATCATTCAATAAATTATGTGATTTGTTGTCCAAAAAGGGACCATATTGCTCCATTGCAGTTTCTGGCCTCCCTCCCTCTCTACTTATTTATCATTAATTCCTTTTTTTTTTTGTTATCAACTGCTGTTATTTTCATTCATTAATGAACATTCAAATATCTGACAATCAGTGTGAAATAAAACTCAGGGGTTAACCTGTTAACTGACATATTTATTAGATGTTTTTTTCTGGTGCACTGCATTGTTGATTCAAAATGGTATCAGACATCCAGTTCCTACGGCATTTATATGTTTAGTTATGAAATGGGAATCTATTAATTGGTCTTTGCTCATGAGATTACTGTGTTGCTCCATTGACCTTCTGTTCCAGCCTTTCTTATTGTCT
>NC_068990.1:93944619-93958605 GCF_001194135.2 Octopus bimaculoides | reverse complement strand
ATATATATATATATATATATATATATATACACACATACACATTCACTTTTCTATTATTGGGTACTTTTTCCAAATATGTGTATGAAAATATATAAATACACACAGACGTATATGCATGGTGTATGTAGTGAATGCAGCATGAAAATATGGATGTAAAATGCTGATGGTATCTATCTCGTCTATCTACCTGTATGTGTGTGCGTGTGCATGTGTTTATATGTGCACATTTACACATGAATACACGACTGACCAGTTCAGGTCACTTATTAATGCGTGCACACACACACACACACACTAACATACATACACACACATGCATACATCATTGATTAATATTATTATTATAAGGCATTTCTTTATTTTTTGTTTCATTTGATTGATTTTTTTTTTAAATCCTTATTTTCTACACCAATTCTGTAGGGATTCATTCTGCATGATCTTGATTTTTGTCTTTTACTGCTGCTTGAAGACTGCAAATAACTTTTGTTCTCATTTTTTATCTTGTGTGCATGTTTTGTTTCTGTTTTTCTTTTCTTTTTTTACTAATTTAAACTGTATAAACTGATGTGTATACTCACACACACACACACACACACACAAGATTTTGATCAAATATTATCTGATTTATAGACCAAAACCTGTTGTAGTCTCAATTTAGTCTTTGTTATTCCAGCTTTAATAAAACAAATAATAATCTTATTTGATTAGTAGTAGCACAAACTAAGATAGTCTTTTAATGAAGACTTTGATCACCTGTATAATTTCCCATGTTAATTATTCTCCAATCATTAGTTCAGCATTTAGTGAATTTAATGAAAATCTTAAATTTACATATTTTCTGCTTTGTATATTTGTCGAGCAAGAAACATCTGGAGACTGTGTGTGTGCGTGCGCGTGTATTATTTGTAGCTAAATTGCAATAGGTTGGTTTTTTTAAAGTGACAGAGAATGTCGAAAACTTAATTTTGAAAGTTCACAAAAAGTGTGCCATTCTAAAACGAGTTCTAAAGTGTTTCAAGATATTTCTAAAATGTCATATATTTCAATTAGCAACTAAATGAGTAATGTGTTTGGTCTAGATGTTGCCAATATACATACAAGGCTGGCATTATGTGAGCTTTCTCAAAGGTGGCTGACTAGATCCTTCGTAAAACAAGGTATTGTAACAGCCGTACATGGTAGCATTGGGCTCAGTACCTTAATGTTCATGAAATGAAAAAGCAAATGAGATGCTTTCTAATGAATGTGAATTTCTTTAAAGAAAAAGTCAAGAAAACAAACACACATTCTTTTGTTTTGAGTGTATTTATTTCTAGTGAGTAATGTTTTCCTCAATGTATCTTTTGTGGTTTGTATATTCTGAGGGAAAACCACGACCAAATAAGTAGATGCTTATTTTGATTATAGAGTTAAAAAGAAAACTCTTTCTAATGTAAAGAAACAGTTTTTCCTAAAGGAGAGCTTGATTCTGGCCATTATTTTGGCTGCTTAGTCTCTCACAAATAGATAGGCAACAAGATATTGACTTCATTGTGGAATATACAGAGAGTAGTAGGTTGAGGTGGGGTGAAGAGAAGGAGGTATTTTATATTACTACTTCAGTCACTGGAATAGGAATAGGAATTGACAGAATTTATCCCAAGTAAAAACCATCAGGATTTCTTGTAGAAGAAATCAAATGGTTAGGGAAGCAATGAAGGGCATAATAATAAAAGAGAAAGCTGCAATTCTTTCAAACATTGTTGATAAGTTATTTTATGCATCGGGTTAGTGTTTCATAACTCATTTGCTTTAGTTAAGCAGTTGATAGAAATTCAATTCTTGTAGTCAGCACAAATAATGTCTGCAGAAAATATGCACTGAGATCTCTGGCATACTGATAAGAAAGCAGAATTTTTGATGTACCAGATATGTTGGTTTGCTTGGCAGAAAGAGCAGCTACAAAATGAAGATGGAATGTTCAGATAATTTGCTTAAAGTATGTCTCTTACCTAAGCAACATCACTAACACTGAAAGCAAATCAGTCAAAACACAGAGGCTGGTAACAATGCTACATTGGAAATTTTTCAAAATCTTGCCTCCAAATTTTAATAAATACAACGCCAAGCAGAAGACTGAATATATCCAAGTTCTGATAAGAGAATTTTTTGAAATGTGTGTGCCTCAGACGATGATCCACTAGTAAAATACTTTAAATTTCTTTCTCTCTCTCTCACACATACACACACACACACACACACACAAAGTACATCTATGATCTTTCAGATGTTTTTGTGAATGGAGATGTAACTTCAAGTAACTGGTAAAGTTTTTCCTTATTGATAGTTTGTGAAGTCTGTTCATAGTACTCAAAGCAGGTCATGTAACTGGAAACGCTGCAGGTCCTAAGTTCAGTAGCTTGGTTTGAGATGTAGAACTGGTTGGAAATTCTCCATAAGGCATGCCACTCTGTAGTGATAACACTTTGTATTTTCTGTTGAAACATATTGTGGCCTGGTTCAGTATCTGGAAGTTTTCAGATACGCAATCACTACAATTATGTGACCAAATCAAATATGGACTAGCTCTATCAATAACATTATAAGTTATAGTGGGATGATGGTGTCTTCAGTTCTTGTGTTTCTAGATATATCAGGACAGGGAAGCAGAGTTCCTTGCTGTTAAGGCTAAAGTAGTTGATTGTTATGTCTCTTGAAGTCATTAATGGTGAGTGCCATATTGTTCCCCTGGATCAGGTAGTGTGACTGATGCTTGGTGTACCACACTGTTGGAGAGGTAATATCCCCTGAGTGGACAAGTGGGTTGATTTCGACAGTTGCAAGGTGACTGTTGGAGTGTAAACATATGTTTTCAAGTGGGGCATTTGATGGTGGAGACAATGTTGTTTAGGCCAGAATAGTATGCATTAAATAACTTATGGTATTTGTATTTTAGTGGTACCTTACAAAAGATACAAATATGTCGAGAAGACATAAGGGAGAGTGAGGAGGAGTGTCTTTGTGTAAACTAGCTGCTCACTAAATCCCTCATGGCTGTCATTTCTATCAAAAAATATCTTATCCACAGATAAGTTTGAGAGACCCTACAGCAATTATATAACAGCAACAGTGAAGTCGAGGTCTCTCTTATTTGATATTTGATTATAAATTGTTCCATCAAGGTCTGAATGAAATTAGCTAAATTGGTCTTCACCTTCAGCCAATGTTTTAAGTGCTCCTGCTTTTACATATACATATATATTGGGTCATCCCATAAATAATGCGGTTTTTTTTTTTATACCTCTTTTATTTTTCAAAATTAAGATAAACAAAATTCTTTTTTAATCTCAAATCCAGTCTCTTTCATTTTCTACAATGCTCTTCCATCTATCTGGTAGACTTGCAAGGCCCCTCTTTCAAAATTCACTTGTCCATGACGAAAAATACTCCTCCATTACTGTTCTGACCTCATCTACAGAATTCATATATTTTCTATCCAAATGATTTTGAAGACTGCGGAATAAATGATAATCAGATAGGGCAATGTCTGATGAATATGGTGGGTGGGACATTGTTTCCCATTCAAACTGTTCCAGCCTTTGGAATGTCATCCTTGCTGTATGTGGCTGAGCATAATCCTGATGGAAGAACACCTTTTGTCTTGAAACCAAAGATGGTCATTTTCCTTCTAGCGCTGACTTAAGCCGCTCAAGCTGCTCACAGTAGATCTCCTTTGTTATCGTTTGGTTTGGGTTTAAAAGTTTGAAATGGGCTAAACCTTTCATATCCCACCAAACAGATAACAACCCCTTACATGGGTGAAGACCTTCTTTAGCCTGGGGTGCTAGTGTTTCTCTTTTCGCGACCCACTGTATTTGGTGCTTAACATTTTTATAGACAATCCATTTCTTGTCACCAATTATTATTCAGTCTAAAAGCGGTTCATTTGTGAAATGTGACAGCAAAGAAGAGCACAAATTCACTCTCTGTGCATGATTAGTTTTTGAGGAACCCATTGATCCAACTTGCTGACTTTCCTGATGGTACAAAGGTGTTGATGATTGGTTGAATGGCCAAATCCAAGCTTCTCTGCTAGTTCTTCAACAGTTATTATGGGATCTTGTTCCACCAGGGTTTGCAGGACATCCTCATCAAGCTCTACAGATCTTCCAGGACGAGGCTTGTCTTAGTTTCCTGCTCAGGATTTCTAGAACCAATGTTGGCACTGGCTCATGCCGATTGTCCGTTCCCCATATACTGCATTAATATTCCTTGCATTTTCTAATGTTTTTATTGCTTCTTATAATTTCTGGATAAATAGAAAATATCTGCAATGTGACTTCTCTGCACTTCTTTTAAAAAATTTGGGGGGGAAATGAATGTCAGCATTATCGTCTAATTCCTGTCTCGGTGTGAGCTAAGAATTCATTGTATTTATTTCTTTGCTATCTGTTTAAAGTGAAGTAGAAGTCTGTTGGAGCAGGGAAATTATTTGTTTTAACCCTTTTAATACCAACCTACCTAATACTGCCCCTGGTTCTTTGATATGAACTTCCCATTTTCCAGTGATCTAAATTAAATGATTCCATCAAAATTTCACGTTAATCTATGTTCTAAGCACTAGCTATATTGTTTGTTATTTCCAAAATTAATTGAAGGAAATTCAATGTATTTCAACTGAAATTTGGTAACAAAAGAGTTAATGTATGACATTTCTAACCTAAAGTTGGGGTGGAATTCTACCATGAACTTTCTTTTAAGAAATTAGATATTGTGCTGTCTAATAAATAAAAATAGATTCAAAGTGTAAAAATAAGACATAACTTTATGGTTAGTTGATTTAGTCATGTAAATTATTTGAGCCATCTGTCTTCATTGGTTCATTGAGTTGTAAATTATTTTTCTGATGCCAACTACTCTGGTTCTATAAAAAAAAAAAAATTCCTGTTTCAACACCATCTAAATTAAAACCTTGCATCAAACTTTAAAGTTAATTTTAGTTCCAAACTTCAGTTTTATAAATTAAATAGTTGCTGTATGCTACATATTTTTCAAAATTAATTGAAACAAAAGCAACGTACTTTAATGATATGGTAACAAAATGGTTAAGTATGAATACAAACAAATCTCTCTTTGAAAATAGATCTTGCCTATTTCAGATCAGCATTTTGGGGCAAAGATACATTTAAACAGAACAATAATTTGCAAATATCTAGAAATAAGTAACATGCTCCAAGACATAGAGGATGCCTCTATAGACTGTTTATAACTGAAAAACAATATTCTGCCATTTAGTATATTCAGACATTAAAATTTTTTATTCTGTTAAAGTTGTCTCATCCTTAACTATTTAAAGATGGAGTCAGCACATGAATAACATTCAGTTTCTATTTAATAACTAAGTCATCATTTGTGTTCTACTTAGAAACTAGGAGAGTTATGCCACCACATTTTAATGTTTTGTATTATGACAATTAGCCTCTATTTTTATGATTTTTCTTCATTTTTTTTTTTTAACCACAAAGAATATATTGTGAGTACACCTGTCCATAACAAGTTTATACTTTACTTTTTTACTCATTTAAAGCTTTTTTAAAAACAAAATATATGAAAATTTCAATGTTTTTAATGTAGTAATATAGTTTAATTCATAATTAAAAGATAAAATTCATGTGTTGTTTCTTCCTCTAAAAGATGCCCTTGTATCTTTTTAGTAGATTCCTCCATATGTAACAGTAACCCAGACTCAGGCCCAAATTCTCCACCAAGTGGTACACTTCCAAATGGAAGCCTAACATCCCTCCAATCAAAAGAGGTAAATATTTCTGGTATTCTCTCTCTCTCTCTCTTTATACACTTTTTTATTGAAATATGTTTGTATCTATATATGTGTGTATGTATGTATATATATGTGTGTGTGTGTGTGTGTGTGTGTATATATATGTATTTGTGCTTTTATGATATTTTAAGCAGGCATGTTCATAATATATGCCATGTATCTCCAAGCAATCTTCCAAGTTTTGTTTATGCATTAGATATATTTTACAAAACAAGGATACGGAGTGGTGAGAAAATAAGAAAAAATGTGAAGAAGGTTGATGCAAAAAATGGAATGAAGCGAAAGAAACAAAAGCAAGAAAACTAAGATCCTTGTCCTCCCTGATTGCAGAAACTACAATTGATGCAGCTGGTATAGAAAAAGGCTGGTGGAAATGTCTCTGCCTCCAGCTGTCAGATCTGCAATATTCCACTGGTTTCAAAGGGTTATTGCAGGGATACAATATCAAAGACAGATCAAGATTTGAATAGTTTATCTTTCAAATACTTCCATTCTTTAAATTCTTCTTTTATTGAATATTTTACTGCTTTTCTTTTAAAATACCAAAGAGGCAGACTTCTTGTATGTTAAGATCACACTGAAAAGAGTGAAAGCAAAGGGAGATAAATCTGTGCCTGCTAGCAAGACGTATTTGTATTTTGCATTGCAGAATCATATAAACAAACACACATACACACATATGCGCTAACAATACAACACAAGCACATTAACTCACATTATATAGAAATATGTTCTTCAGCCATCCGTTTCCCAAAATTCAAAAGAAATCATATTCTTATCAGCTTCACCGTTTGTTGACTTTTGTCATCGTTTTTCTTTTCCCTTCGTTATATCTCTTTACCTCCTCGCTATCCTTTCCCTGCTTTTAAAATTATTTTTCTGACACTTAAACTCATTTGTCAGGTTTTTATTCTTAATAAAATCAAAATTCCTTCTATTTAGGATTTTAGAAGTAATAATAATTCATTTTTGCTGTATAAACATCATAAATTTATTTTTTCTTTCACTGGTTGAATAAGCTGTCAGATAAAACTTAAAGTTTGGGTCATTATGAAATTTACAATAAATTTGCCTCGACTTAATCTTCATGTGTGTATATTACTCCTGTTGCTTAAATGTTTGTAGTTTAAATTATCTATGAATTACATAATACTGTTAACATTTTTAACAGCTTCAACATACATTGAGTGATAAAAAAGAAAAATGTATGTAGAAATGGATAATTGAACTGTTAAGTGTTGTTTAATTTCTTGTTTTGTGGAATCCTGAAAGAGTTGGACGACAACGAGCAACACTTCCACTGCCATCTAAACACCCTTCATGTAACTAATTATAAATTTCATTATATTCCAGGATAATGGTTCCTATCCTTTCCAGATATATAAAAGCAGTATTGTTCAACAAGGAGCAGATATAAGTTTGTATACGTCGCCTTCCATGCCAAACATTTCTCTTGGACGACCTCCAACCTCTACTGTAAGTAGTATTTGGGTCATATTTTCTGTGTAGTAATGACGAGAAGAATACACAGGATTATTAACTTTTATCTTCTCCATATTTACAGCACCTGAAGCTGATTGGAAACCTAATATCAAATAAACGATGAAGTTATTATTTTAATCGATGTTTATCATTTTAATATTTCCTGGGTGAAATATTGAAATGTTTTGAAATTATTTTGTTTTCCTCTCTTATTTCTAAGAAAAGTAGGACATAGCTGTCACCTGCAAATGAGTGTGACTTTGTTACATGGACGTTGTTTTTTTTTTTTTTTTATCCCTATGTACTTCCAAGCAGACACAGATGCTCTCTTGGCCTTCTTAACGTCGGCCCCAGCACAACATCCAGGATGTAATAGCTGGAAGAAGAAAAAATTTGCTGCACTAGAACCATGTGATTGTGGGTTAGGTCCTACTTCATGGATACTGTTGGCTGGTGTCTTCTAATATTGTCATAGGTCAACCAATACTTTGTGAATGGAATTGTTAGGCTGAAACTGAAGAAACCTGTGAGAGAGAGAGGGTAAGAGAAAGAGAGGGGGGGGGGTAAGAGAAAGAGAGAGGGGGGTAAGAGAAAGAGAGAGAGAGAGCATTTGCATTTCCCTTTGTCTTCTTGTATGTTCACCAGATGTCAACCAAAGACTTACCATTTCATCTATCATTCCATTCACAAAGCTTTAGTTGCTCAGGGCTACAGTGATTTACCCATATTTGGATAGGAACTGGAACAGAGGGACCTCAAAATGTCATAAAATGAGAAGCATGGAAGTCAGGAATTGCTGGGATATATTCGGATACAGGAAAAGAATCCGTCCATCATTTTGGAATAAAACATCTGTAATTGATCGAGTGGAAAGTGAGCGAAGACAGATTAGCAGATAAGCTAATTAGTAAAGCTGACACTGGATAGATGATGTTATAAGATAAATTAGTAAATCCTGCATTGTATGGATGAGGTTAATTAGTAAGCCTGATAATGAGGTTATAAACTAATTACTAAACCCTGCTCTTTATAGATTAGGTTAATAGACATAAAAATTATCTTAAATAAATTGTTACGGTATGATTACATTAATCTAGGAATGCTTACTGACATGAGTTGAATATGTCTACTAATTTAGATATTTTGTATAATTACTATATTCAGATACTTTTCCAAAACAAGACTATTTAACTAGTGATTGGAATGTTTTTATTTTTAATTATATATGCTAATTGTATCAGCCATTATTTGTTGCAAAATTTGAATACATGACAAACAAATACTTTACATTAACCATCTCGTCACTTGAAAAATCTTGTTATCCAGATATTATGTTATATGGAGTGGCAGACTTGCCATCGGTGACACAGAGAAGAAAGACCCATGGCAATGTTAGGGATTGAAGAGAATGCATAAGAGAGAGTAAAGGTCTATCACAAAAGGACCCTACAGAGGGGACCAGGTATTAAAAAAGTTGACTGCTATCTGCTCAGGAGCATAAAGGATATGAAGACAAGAAAAGCAGCTGGGTGACAGAAATACCTAAAAAAGAAGAACAAATATTTTCTTGAGAAAAATAATAAAAAAGAACAACAAATATTTTCTTGAGAAAAATAATAAAAAAGAAGAACAAACTGAGAGTCAGTTACCTCTTCTACTTCCTCATATTGTTTCTTAACATTTCACATCATTTCAGCCTCATTGCCAGATTTTCAAACCAATATTATTGGCACTGCCATATTTTGTGAGGATAATATTATCTTATTATTGCAAGAGAGTAAATAGATTTGTTATGACTTTTCAGCTGAAATCCTTTTTTTTTTTTTCTTCTTTTTTCTTGTCTTCACTCAGTGTTTATTGTTCAACTTGTCTTGCAGGGAAGTAGCAGCAACAGTAGCCCTTCATCAGGTATGACTGATGCTGATGTCCGTGCCATGAACGCTGCCAGGTATAACCTGCCATTGACCAGTCATATATTACCAAATACTTTACCATATTACCCATCGCGCCATGGTATGTCATTGTTATTTTGAGGCTTTTCATCATATTTACTTTCAAGCATTTAATTAATTGAAAGAAAATTATAGAAATCCATCATTGACTAAATAAAAGTTATGTGTCACCCTCTTATCTACTGCTGGTATTTTTCTCCTTTTGTGGTGGCCAAAGTGCAAATCCATTCAGTGACATGCAGACAAGTCCCTCTACAGGACCTACATCACAGGAGCTGTACACAAAGGGCCAATAAGTTAACCTCACTTAAGTGAGGATGTCTAATTGTTGAAAACTCTAAAACATGTAATGGATGTACGTAACATCATTGATGGTAAAACCAGGTGCTTTCCAACATAGTGGATGTAAAAGTAACATGGTTTCATTTTCCATATTGAATATTGTAAACAACAACAAGAAAATAAAACAATGGAATAAAAAATTCAAAGAAAATTATTTTCCCTTTCTTCTTTTAAGTTATTGATGGGGAATTTCCTCAAAACCAAGCCTTCATACCTCAGATGAAAGCATTTGAAGAAGGCCGAACTGGAAAATTAACCTCTCCACTTGTGAGTCCATACTCTATTCCAAGCTCTGTGAGTTCCGGTATTTCCGATGCCCAGGTCGCCCATGCTCGTCTAAGGTAAGTTAACAGCTTGTTTTTGTTTTCTTGTAATCCATTTGGCTTTTCAATAATATTCTTTGTTGGCAAAAGATGATGATGACAGTATTGGCACCAACACAGACAGACAGACAGACCAAGCATTTTCACACTGTTTGGTTTCTGTAACCTCCTTTCAAACTTTACAATATTGAATTAATAATTCCTTTTTTTTCTTTTTTTTTCTTTTCTTTTTTCAATAACTCTATCCCTTTTGCTTAAAATCCAGATGTCTGCCTCTTTCAATGATATCCACAGGATTTGTAGTCGGATTGGCATATTTTTGTGATTGAAAATATGTAAGGTTTATGTATGAATGAAACCTACATAAAAAAATGTGAAAGGTTTGTTCTTCTCACCTGCCAAAGAACTAACTTTATTTTATGTATCCTCCTCATCCTCATCTTCATCATCCCATGAAAGATGACACTGTTTTTCATTCATCTTTTGATCACTAATATAAAATACCAGTAATACACTGTTATAAAATCAGTTGACAATTTATTCTTGATTTTTGCCAAATGAAAATTACTGCAGAGGCATTGCTGTGTGCTTTAGAAGTTTGCTTCCTCACTACATTGCTTAGGTTTCTATCTCATGGCATGGCACCTTGGGCAAGTGTTTTCCACTGGAACCTCAGGTCAACCAAAGCCTTGTGAAAGAATTTGGTAAACAAAAACTAAAGAAAAGGCCTGGTGTGTGTGTATATGTATGTATGTTTGTGTTAATGTCTCCTTGTCTTGACATCATATAATAGTTGTAAATGAGTGCCACCCTCACACAAGTGGTGTCTTTCATTCCCAGTCCTGCCAATAACAGCAAGCATTACCTCCCTTGGAAATAAGTTGGTGTTGGTGACTAGAAAGGCATTCATTCATTGGGAGTCTGACTCAGTAAATTTTGTCTCACTCATGCAAACATGAAAAACTGGACATTAAAACAACAGTGGTGGTGAGTGTCAGAGCCCAATGATAAGATCTTCACAATCAGATGCTTGAGTGTAGTTTCAACCATGAACTGATCTACTTCAATTCTATAAAGCTAACCCTAACTCCAAAATTGTGTAAGCTCTCTCTCTCTCTCTCTCTCCCTGTCTTTCAAGTGTGGAGTAATTTTAGTTGCACTAATGATCACAAGATAGTGATTTTCATTCCTGAACTTGGGTAGTGAGTTGTGTTCTTGGACAAGACATTTCATTTCATATTGCTCCAGTCCACTCTTCTGCATTTCCTCATTGCCTTCAGCTCAGTGTCTCTGCAGCAGACTTCCCAAGTTTAATGCAAAATTTCACGTTGGTTCTTTGTTCCTGTCCATGACAAAAATCACAGACTACAGCAGACACATGTGATCACAAAATTTCATGACTTGCAAAGTAAACACAGCAATGTCACTCAGCCCACTGCCTCCTGAAGGTCATTGCTAGCTCACATGGTGTATGCAACCGTGTGCTGCCATCTGTTGGTGTGCTACAGAACTAGTCTGGCTACTTTTTGATACCACTTTATTTCTATCCAAATCACTTGTTGAATTATGCTTTAGGTTTCAGTCTTTTCCGTTCAGGTTGTGTTATGTCAATGATGTGTCTGGCATTAACACTGGTGCCATCTATCCATGGCACCAGCTAACTGCAAAATGTGAAACCTGTCTTGTTCCTGTTTTGACAGGCATCGCCCACTCGGTCGGACCCAGTCTGCTCCACTTCCGCTTCAGCATCCTCTACTACAACAGCAACAACAACAACAGTCAATGTTTCTCCAGCAACAGCAACAACAACAGCAGCAGCAACAGCAGCCTCATCACCAACAGCAGCAGCAAGAACAGAAAAAGATGTTCTTAAAACAGGTGATACTTGGGTTCATTTTAATATGGCAGGAAAAATTCTGCTGCTTCTTGTAATTTTCAAAGAAATGATTTGTTGAGACTGTATTATAAGGAACTGTATTATTAGGAACTGTATTATTTCTACATTACAGACACACCATACTTTACCAGTGTGGAACAACCTCTGTTGGAAATATCCAGCAAATCTCACTCATATCACACCCTGCCATCATGTAAAGAAAGGAAAGGAAGGGTACATTACTTAAATTTAGTCCGAAATATTGTTTGACTGATTAAAAAATGGGATGGTCAGGTCAGGAATATATTTTATCTTCTGGTCTGTTTGATCAGTGCTGATCTGGGATGAAATAACAAATGTTACTTCCATCTAATTAGCTGGAGATTTTAGATGCCATTCCAAGTTTATTAGTAACGAGTCTAAAGAAGGTTAACAATCCAATTGTAAAGCTGCGTTTCATTTGCTGCAGAATTTCACTTGTTAAATAATAAAACTTTACAAAGCCATGGTAACACAGAAAGGAATAAGAAATAAATCTTTAAAGGATTTGCAAATGATTGCTGCATCAGAAATTATGGAATTCATAATTTTAAAAAAAGGATAATAATATAATTTTTTCTACTCTAGGCACAAGGCCCGAAATTTTTTTTAGGGGAAGGGGGCCAGTCGATTAGATCGACCTCAGTATGCAACTGGTATAGGATTCTAAGAAATATGAATGTCAAATTTGTCAAAAGACATTTTTTTTTTTTTTGTAATTCTGGTATTGTAAAGACTTTTATAGAAACTGCTTATGAAATAGTATAATTAATTAATGGGAAAGTAGAAGATAATTATCAATAATGGTATTGCTGAATTTTGTCATTGGATGTAGTATAGTAAACTGTTGTGACCATGATGCACAAATTAGAATGACTTATTACTAAATGCTAGCATGGAAAGCAGACGTTAAATGATGATGATGATGTGTTTGCATAAATAATAGGTTATTGAAAGCACAGCGAACTGACAGAAACATTAGCACACTGGGCAAAATGCTTAGTAGTATTTCATCTGTCTTTACGTTCTAAGTTCAAATCCCACTGAAGTTGACTTTGCCTTTCAAACTTTTGGGGGTCGATAAATTAAGTACCAGTTGCGTACTGGGGTTGATCTAATTGATTTCCCCCTCCCCAAGAATTACAGGCCTTGTACCTAGAGTAGAAAAGAAAAGAGTGTTGTAGGTTATTGTTTTCAACTGTATCCAATCAGCATTGCTTGAGCTAACTTATGGTTTGAAAGAGCTGAATATATATAGAGTACTGCAAAAAGTACATTACTGTAAAAAGAATAGGAGTCTTTAGAGTACATTAAACAACAACCTGAGCAATGTATTTCATATAGTTGAGTCTCGTAGCACACTGGGTCACGTTCTTTCTAATATGATAGTCTGTTCATATTTCATTCAATTTGACTTTAGACAATTGCTTAACAGGTAGAACCACTCTGAAAGTAAACAAACTTCACCTTTTAAATGTGAATAATTTATATTTGTTTCAATAGTCATGCAGCTAATGTATAGGACAGGCTGTTGGCTCATAAATTTATTGTAGCTTTGTTATGTCACTGAACACAGCATTTAATCCCACTTGCCTTAGATTACTTAAAGACAGCAGCATCTTTCTGGAAAAGATGCTTATGAAAGAAGCATCCATCTTGTTTCATAGCACAGAAACTTGAGCTAAACATTGACTTTCAAATCACTTGTGACAGGACTACTTTATGTACATGAAAGCTTTACAAATTTTATTTGTTCATTCCCAACTGTATGACATTTCAACATTCACTTGTCCACCATGGCGGAAAGGGAGAAGCTGCTTATCAAAATAGTTAATTAATTATATTTTTCATTCAGTAACTTCTGCTTCATGGTTATTTAAGGTTTTGGTTTTCTAAAATTAATATCTGTTGAAAGGCCTCAAATGTTATTTTATCATATTTGAATCACATTCTATTTTGTTTTGCTAATTTATTTGATTTTTTTTTTCATTGATAGTGTTGTATTTTTCTTATATATTTATATTTATTTCTTTAGAAAAAACAAATTGTTATGTCTGTCCATATGAATATTTGTATGTGAATTTGTTCATATTTATTCTGAAATTTGAAATAGGATTTCTTTTTAATATCTAATGGGTTTTCTTTTCTTTTTAC
>NC_068990.1:93935239-93944385 GCF_001194135.2 Octopus bimaculoides | reverse complement strand
AAAGAGCCAAAATGATTCCTATACATATGTTTGTTTGTGGGTTAGCTCTTCAAACTGCTAAAATGTAAGAATTATTGCAAATGACAGGTGTCTTAAGTAATTTGAAGAGATCGGAATGATGTGAGAAAATTATAGATTAACTAAATCCATTTCTACTGTCTTTAAATGGAATTTTCTGTAAAATTGATTAGTCCAATACTGAGTGTGTGTGTGTGTGTGTGTGTGTGTGTGTGTGTGTATATATATATATATATATATATATAACCTTCTTGTATCTGAAATTTGCTTTAATATGTTAACAGTAAGTAGGAATCATATTCTATAAATCTTCATTAATGGTAAGCAAGATTTATTTACAATTATGACTTTGATGCAGACTACTCTAATATTTCTTCACTTAAATTAAACACCTTCACAAGAAACAAATTTGATGAGCCTGGTGTTGCCATCCGGTTTCACCAGTCCTCAGTCAAATCGTCCAACCCATGCTAGCATGGAAAGCGGACGTTAAACGATGATGATGATGATGATGATATATATATATATATATATATATAAAAACATAATGTCACAACCTTTCACATTCCCCTTCTTAAACATGACAACAGACAATACATATTTCACTTTAAAGACTATTTATTGAAGCAAGTTGAGAATAAATGTGTAACAATAAAGGAACTTAAATATCAGTAATAATCAAGTTATCTCAAGTTCAGTAGATATCATCAAAGCTTAATAAGGAAGTGAGTTCATTGGCCGACAGTAAAACAAATGACAAGGAAGAATACTTCACATGTACATTTGTTTAGATTTTTCAGATGCTTGCTTAAATAAAGAACTGCTTAATACACAAATGTATTTGTGAGCATCTGTGCAAATATATATATATATATATATATATATATATATATATATATGTATGTATATATATATATATGTGTGTGTGTGTGTAGGTACATTTGTGTGTGATGTGTATGTGTGTGTGTATATAATACAGTGTATTGTTTCATATGTGTTTGCTTTTTGTTTGGTGTTCTAGTTTGTGTGTTGGTGGACCCCACTTGTTAGTTTAAACTTTGTTAGTTATTCCCATTCCTGCAGATGAACACTTGTAGTTGTGTTTTATTACCCCAGGTTCAGTTTTGTAGTATTCCTTGTCAACCCACCCCCCTTCACTAGTACCTAGTAGTGTTCTTAGTTTGTTTTGTTTCTTTTTTGTTGTCAGTAAAATTTTTCATGCATGAATCTGTTTTATTTTAATGTTTAAGTGTTATACAGATTATTTAAGAAATAAATTACAATATTCTAGTATTTGAAAGTATTTCAGAAATATTTTAAATAGAAGAGAATAGGTAAGAGAGAAGTTCAGATAGATATGAAAAGAAAATTTAGTGTCACACTAGAATAGCTTGTCAATAGCAACATATTTCAAAATTGTTTGATTATTTTCTTCTATTTGAAAAGGAGAATCTTTTTCCAAAATATTATAAAATCATTAAGCAACCTGTGTAAAGTAATACACTATCTTTTCACTTTGTTTTCATTCGTTGACATACCCTGACATATTTTGCCTAACACCCCCACCTGCATTTAAAAAATTTGTTTAAAGTATTTATCTCATTTATTAAAAGTTTTAATTTTCAGATATCTGGGTAATTGATTTTAGATGAGCAATTGTTCACATTAATAGATTTAGTAATAAGCAATGTTTATTAAAAACAGAAATTGTTATAAATTTTTTTGAAATCTTAAAATTGTTTGATCTGAATCCAATTGAAGACCTTACTGGATATTTACTATTTCTAAGTGTTAAAAGATATTTGGTTTATTCTGTTTAAAATTTTTCCCCATCATTAGATCATCTTTCTTTATCTACAGTTTTAAGATTATTTTATGAGATGACAAGCACAAAATATTGCTAACCAATATTATTTTTAGAGAGATTGTTTTGTTATAGTTGTTTCTTTATCTTTTGGGCTGCCAACCAATATCACTTCCCTATGTTCGAATGGAATTTCCCAGAAACATGTGATTTTCTGCAGAACATTTACTTTTGGGTATTGGACTGAAAGTGACTAAAGGTTAATGCTTAATGTATCTTTGTCATTAATATACATCTTGTTTAGAAAATATATTCTTGCCTGAAAGCAGAGTCTTGGAGGAAATGGATTGAACTTTTATTTTCAGTTCAGTTCATATTCACAGAAGATTCCATTTATTCTTTGGATCCAGTGAAGTCATTTATTTTTAAGTTGTCCACTATTGCAAATGAAATGAATATGCCAAACAGCTAATTTTGCATTGTCCCAGACCTTTAGTTACCAAAAATGAAGTTGGAAGTCTTCAGTTTTTAGATGACAGTATATTGTTGGTCTCTTATTGATCCTGGAAGATTGAAAGGCAAGATTAAGACAAGTAGCATTTAAACTCAGACCTGTGATGTATTTAACTAGAAATTATAAATTGAAAACGGTCTAGTGCATGCCTAACATGTTATGGTAACTTTTCAACCTGGGAAATCTTGATAATTAATTATACAAATAAATTAAATAGATTTTGATATTCTTCTTCTGTTGGTGCAATGTATGGTGAGGTGTATGCAGTTGAGTATGTTTTTGTTTCTGGACAGTGGTTATGTTAACAGTATATGTTAGGCTGTCTTGTTTGGTCTCTGCAAATAACCACTTAGCAATTTGGGGTTTGAAATTAGGCACCTTAGTTTTAATTTTAAATTCCAAGACATTTTGTTTCTCTGCATAGTAGATTGTTGGGAGAAATAAAACTTAGATCTAAGTCATTTAAAGGTGTATCTTGTAGTGAATACAGCTACGAGGGGTTGTTGGAAAGTTCCTGGCTTTGGATAAAAGAAAATACAGGAGGATCAGTTAATTATGATTTTATACAATATGTTCCCCTCTCAGATTCACACACGTATTGCAGTGGTCCTTCAATTTTTCTAAATTCTATAAAAGAACTTGGAATGTTGTGCCTCCAACTAGGCCTTTTGCGATACTCTTAAAGTCAGAAACTTTTCAGCACCCCCATGTATATATGGCTTGCAATATAGGGAGTTAAAACTTTTTAGAGGGGTTAAAAGGCTGAATGTTTTAGGACCTAAACAATGTTGGTGGTCTTCAGACTGTGTTCCATCCTGTGTTGACCCAATATATTACAAGCTCTACTCTCTTCAAAATACACCAATAAACGATTTAGTTATATCTTTCTCAAGACCTCTACATATATATCTATATTTCTAACTGTAAGCAGATAGAATTGAACCAGCTTCTCTGTTGGACTCTAGAAAAACTGAAGCCTTAGCAAAAACCTGCCGTGTGTTGTTTACTTGATGTATGTCTGTACACCTTCCACCGTACATTTTGTGTCTGTGTTGACAACATTTCTAATTGGTTGTATCTTGTCAAGTCAATGCTCATCAATGTTTATTGTTGTTGTTGTACCTTTGGCCAAGACAGTTTAGGTTTGTTTCATTTATTCTATTTTAATATATCTTTTTTAATGAAGTTATTATGACATTTAGTTTTACAGCTTTCATTTCAATTACATTTCTGTTTTTATTCATTTTTTGAAATATATTTAAGATCCTTGTGAGCATGGCATTTATTGTTTCACTTATTGTGTGTTATTTTTCAACTCTAAATTTACTTGCATGGTCAAAAGCATGAAGCAGTGTGTGTGTGTGCGCGTGTGTGTGCATACCTGTATTTAGATTTGTGTGTAATTTATTTCATTGATGCTGTTGGATTAGCATGTTACAGAAAAGCTGCTTTTTTATTTCCTGTTCCAAGAATTTTGTTTTTATTTTTTGTCTTTTTTTTTTAGTGTTTTGCAAAACTGGCTCTGTTGCAGTATTGTGCCTGCTACTTTGTTTTAGAATTAAAAAAAAAAAAATCAGTTGAGTTTTCCTAAAGGTTAACTTACTTGCATGTCCCTAAAAATTTGCTAACATTGAATCTTGTTAAACAATCTCCAACTCCTCTGACCAATATTGCTGTTGTAGTACTTGACTCTGCATTATATACACCAAAAACATACACATGCACAGATGTGTGCACACACACACACACACACACACACACACCCACACGTGCATGAATGTGTACTTTTTTTTTTTCTATTGCAACTGTTGACTTGCAACAAAGTAAGAGAGGAATATTAAATCGTACCAATTCTTGTGAGCAGTGGTCAGTTGGCCTGCAAAACCTCTGCGTACAAACCTTTCCTCCAGACCAATCCAATCAGAAAGAATATCTGTTAGACTCTTCAGATTACATATTCCTTATATATGAGACTTGTTTCCTTGTCAGAAATAATGGTATGGGAAATATTAATAATAATAATCCTTTCTACTATAAGCACAAGGCCTGAAATTTGGGAGGAGGGGGCTAGTCGATTATATCAACCTCAGCGTTTAACTGGTACTTATTTTATTGACCCAGAGAGAATGGAAGGCAAAATCAACCTCAGCAGAATATGAACTCAGAATAATAATAAGAAGAATTTGAACTCAGAACATAAAAATGGATGAAATGCTGCTAAGCATTTTGTCCAGCGTAATAATAATAATAATAATAATAATAATGATAATGCATTCAAATTTTGGTCTAGAGGGTTAGTCAATTATACCAACTCCAGTATTTAACTGGTATTTTACCTTTAATTCTTCTTGGGTCAATAAAGTTAAGTTGACTCTGGCTGGAATTGAACTCCGAATGTAAAGAGCTGGAACAAACACCACAAGGTATTTTGTATAATGCTCTAATGCGTCTGTCAGTCTACCACCCTTATTTGTTTCTAATATAGGTACAAGCACTGAAATTTGAAAGAGGGGTTTGTCAGCAACACCAACTGGAGATGTATTTTATTGACCCTCGAAGAATAAAAGGCAGTCAACCTCACCACAGTTTGAACTCAGAATGCAGAAATCAGAGCTTAGGACAAAATGCCCTGCAATACTTCTAATCATCGATTCTGCTAATCTAAAAAAAAAAAATGATTTCAAATTTCAGCACAGGGCTTGAAATTTGGAGAGGACTAATCAATTACATCAACCCCAGGGCTCAACGGGTATTTATTTTATTGACCCCAAAAAGGACGAAAGGCAAAGTTCACCTTGGTGGCATTTGAACTCAAGAACGTAAAGACGAATGAAATGCTTGCTAAGCATTTTGCCTGGCATGCTAGTGATTCTGCCAACTCGCTGCCTTAACAATAATAATAATAATAATAAGAAGAAGAAGACGAGCATTCAGGGAGTGCAAACCTCTGCCAAGGCAATGCCAACGTCCTCTCGGCGATTATCCAGGGAGGATTTTTAAAATGAGTATATTTGAAATTAACTCAACTGCTCTCACAAACGGGAATACTAAAAATGAACCCAACTGCTCCCAAAAATTAAGTGAAAAAAAAGGTGTTAGTCTTTACCAAAATAGGAATTAAAACGAAAAAGAGTTCCTCTGGTGTGATATTGATGTTTAGCCTGTGATATTGTCTCTATTGTTATTTTGTAATGAGCTGCAAGATGTGTTGACTTTGAAATAATCTCAACCCCTGACAGTCTTTCAAATTATATTCCTTACTTCAGATTCATTGTTACGAAAGATTTTTTTTTTTTTATCATAATGAGAATTATCTGGATTATTGAACTGTTAAATCTATTTCTATTTAGATCATCCATTTTTGCTTTCACTCATTCATTTGGGCAGTTATTTGCTTTCGGACGGTGCATTTCATGGATGGTTGCACATTTCATTATTTTACAGTCCATTGCACAGTTATAGCTGTTCTAATCCATCAAGTTCTAGCAAATATTTTTTTTTTATTATTAATTTATAGAGGATGACTGTTCATGTCAGAGATTTATCAACAATCTTTTGATTCTTGACAAGTTGGATAAATTGATTTTTGTACATCTCTTGGGCATTACATTACATGTAAATATCCTTACTAAAGAAGTGGCCTGGACTCTATAGAAGAACTGTGTCACTTCTTAGACATTACCATATAATTTTACATCATCAATATAAAACATCATATTCTGAGGTGGTTTGCAAGGATAGAACAACTGCAGTTATTCCTGTGCCATACCATGAAGATTGCTAACCAGAACTGAAAGTGGTTTGTGATACAAGTGAAAGCCTGGCAACAAATGCACAATGTTCCAGATGTTTGAGTGTGAAGAAACAAAAGGAATTCCTGTTCGTTGAGATGAAAAACCAACCTTTAGCAATTTCTCAATAGAGGGCACTACTGCACCACTGCTATTAATAAGCAAGCAGCACAGCAACAGCACAATTTGGCTCTGTCAATGTGTTTATAGGAATATTTTTAGTTTAATCAAATGTTTAATAACATAGAAAATACTTGCAGTTGGTAAGTAGTGAAATAAGTCTTTGTAAGGGGCTGATTTCAGTTAACCCTAAAAAAACTACAGCAACAATTTCTCAACTAGCATCGTGGAAGATGCAGGGTTATTTTCGAGGAAGTTTTTTTTTCACAAACAAAAGTGCTTCTTCCATGCTGTAAAATACAATGATTTGTTTTGTGACTTTTAGGGTTGTTGTTGTTCCATAAAAAGGGCCCAACAGGTTTTAATAACTTCCTTAGTTTGGGGTTAGCACTTGACAGAAATAATAAAAGTAGTAAGAGCCAGATTTTTAAAAATAAACCATTCCCCTTATTTGTACATTGTTTACTGTTAGAATTCTGGTTCATTCTATTAGAATTAAATGAATGTTTCACTTTTGTTTGTTTGCCATTTTCTCCATTCAAAGTAGCTGTTCTGTCTCCAAGAAGAAGTGTTATAAAGCATTATTTTCTTTATCATTTAATTGGTTCTCAAACACAGACGAACCATCTTCCTATGATTTGACATCTTATCATTGTTTTGATATGATTTCAGTATCTCGATAACAGTTGGCAGACTCACGGCTATTTAATTTACAGTTCTAGAGCTTTGATGTTGCCTCTATCCTTTCTTAATTAGATAAATTATACCTTTAATAAGTTGACTTGGTATTTCAGTTCATAAATGAAGATATTATTGAAAGCACTTGTGAGATACTTAATGCAAACTGCATTTTGGTTCTGTCCAGATATTTGGAATTTTGTGAGGTTTTTCTTTTCTTTAGACATGTGAAGGCAGCTGATTTAATCTTTTGAAAGATTCCTTACCAGTTCTGTGTCTAGCTTTTCTGTTTCAGTTTGTGACTACTATGTTTATTTTAGCAGATCTCTCTCTCTCTCTCTCTCTCTCTCTCTCTCTCTCTCTCTCTCTCTTTCTTTCTTTCTTTCTTTCTTTCTTTCTGGAACTTGTCAACTAATGTTTCAACTTGCATTTTACCAATGTTTAGCGCTGTATAAATATTAGGTTTGACAACGTTTTGTTTTGTCAGAAAAAATGTTAAACACTTGTTGCAGTATTTTAGTTCATAGCTTTTTTTGCTTGGATTCGGTGTTTGGATTATTGGTTTTCTTAAACGTATCTATGTTCCATTTGATTGTAGACTTCCATTATGGTTGTGTTAATATTTGTTTTGCTCTTCACTAAATTTCACAGTTTCTATAATTACAAAAGTTGCCAGTTTCTGTGTATGAGGTTAGTTTCAAAGTTATTTTGTTTACCATTTTCAGAATTGAGTTCTTTAGGTTTTTGCTTTCGACTTGGTTTTAAAACATTGAAACAAATTGCACTTAGGTCTGTCTGTCTTTTGAACCAACAATAAGCTTTTGATCATTAATTGCTGGCATCTGGTGGGAATTTTTTCATTGCTTTTGGAATCTTTTTGGTTCTTAAATTATAAATCTTTTGTTATATTTCTTCTTAATCACTTGTCATTTAAACAAATACAGTTTTCACCTCCCACTGTTGGGATATTTTCTTAACTGTAAAGAAGTTTTGATGAGGTTGTGTGTTAAGGAGCGCAGGTTTGGCTGTGTGGTAAGAAGCTTGCTTCCCAACCACATAGTTCCAGGTTCAATCCCACTGTGTGGTACCTTGGGCAAGTGTCTTCTACTATAACCTCAGGAGTGGATTTGGTAAACACAAACTGAAAGAAGCCTGTCATATATATATATATCATTGTATATATGTGTGGTTGTGTCTGTGTGTATTTGTCCCCTATCACCGGTGTTGGTGTGTTTACATTCCTGTAACTTAGCGATTTGGCAAAAGAGAGAGATAGAAAAAGGCTTACTAAATCCTTTCAAGGCAGTGCCCCAGCATGACCACAGTCAAACAAGTAAAATGTAAGATAAAGGACTATGATAGACAAGAATGTTAAACTACGTTTAATGTTAATATAAAGTATATATTTCTTTGTTGGACCCCACTCTGTGAGGGCAGCGGGTGGGGGTGGGGGCAGCTGGCAGAAACTTTATCACATCAAGCTAAATACTTGGCAGCATCTTTTCCAGTTCTTTACATTCTGAGTTCAAATCCTGTCAAGGTCGACTTTGCTTTTCACCTTTTTAGAGTTGATGAAATTATTATGTTAAGTGCTGGGGTCAATGTAACCAGCTTACCTGCTCCCCACCTGAAATAACTGGCCTTGTGCCAAAATTTGAAACCATTATTATTATTTAAAAGCTATTACATGCTAATACAATTACCAGGAATGTTATTCTGACGATTGGTGACAATAAAATCTCCTTAAATCTCAAGAATCTTTCTAAAGGTTCTCTCGCAGAATGGCACCCGTTCACTTTTCCTGCAGGTTACAGTATATATATCTCAATATGAAAATCCTTTGGCCCCTTTGGTTGCAGTTTGGGCTCCTTGTGCCAAGGAACAATTTCCACACAAGGAAACATCATCATCAGCAGCAACAACAACAACATCATGGCAAGCAGGCAGTATTGTTGCTACGCAGGGTAAAATGCGTAGCAGCATCTCTTCCAGTTCTTTGTTCTGGGTTCAAATCCTGCTGTAGTTGACATTGCCTTTCATCCTTTCAAGGTCAACAAAATAAGTACCAGTTACATACTGGGGGTGGGGGCAGTCTAATCAACTATACATGCTTCTCCGAAATTGCTGACCTTATGCCAAAATTTGAGAGCATTGTTGTTGTTGTCATCATCATCATCATTATTATTATTATTATTATTATTATTATTATTATTATTATTAT
>NC_068990.1:93934296-93935229 GCF_001194135.2 Octopus bimaculoides | reverse complement strand
CAGAATCCTGTAAGTTATCTCATCCAATGCATTTGAGCATTCAATGAGATAGCTTGCAATATTCCCACTCTTTATGTTCTGAGTTCAAATCTTAGAGGGATCAACTTTGCTTGTCTTCTACCAGGCCTGGTCAAATATTGAGGTTGACATTATTAATGACCACCCCTCCCAACTCCAAATTTATTGATCTTACATCTAAATCAGAAACTATTGTTATTGTTGGTGGACAGTATTTTGTTGAAGGAAGTTTATACAGCGACTGAGTTAGGTCTGGTTTCAATCCCAATCTGGGACCACTTCACTTCTGACACAGAATTCCCTTAAAAGAAACATGAATGCCTTAATTTCTAAATATATCTTCTGTAGAAATCTACAGATTTATTAAAGAAGTCTTCAGCAACAACTGCAACATTTTTTTTTCTTATAATCAAAATCCTTAATTATTATCATCACCATTAATAACTAATGCAACAATAGCATCATCATCATCAGCAGCAACAACAGATATTAGTCAAATTTCTATTTTTTTATATATATATATATATTTACACACACACACACACACACACACACACACACGCACATATAATGGAGCATTTTTTGGGGGGGATTATACAAAAAAAAAAGAGAAAAAAACTTTCAAAAGCTGGTTTTAGTAAAATGCCAGTCCACTTGTAGGTGTTGGCCATATTGTTCCTCCTGATGCTGCTTCTGAGGTTGTCGGTTAGTGTCTTATTTCATTTTCTTCAAATTTCCAGCACATACGACAGGCTGTGTTACAACGAGCTGGCAGCAAGAGTCATATGGAGAACGTTGATGAGGAAACCGAAGTAAAAATAGCCCAGGTAGATAGAGAACACAATAATCACCTATTTTTTTTCACTTAGTGGAGATATATGTGTATATATATATATATATATATATATATATATT
>NC_068990.1:93924293-93934286 GCF_001194135.2 Octopus bimaculoides | reverse complement strand
ATATATATATATATATATATATATATATATATATATATATATTTGTGCACACACTTTATGTATATATGCACATACTTGTGTGTATATATATGCTCATATTTGCACATACCTGTGTATATGTGTATATAGATGTGTGTGTGTATATATATATAAATATATATATATATATGCTCATATTTGCACATACCAGTGTATGTGTATATAGATGTGTATATATATATATGTGTATATATATATATATATTTATATATATATATATATATATTCATATTTGCACATACCTGTGTATATAGATGTGTATATATATATGTGTATATATATATATATATATATATATATATATATATATATATAGCTGATAGAACATTTGTCTTTTCAACTAAAAAAAAAAGCTCTCGTGCACTCTATCTCCACCACCACCACCACCTACTTGTTAAAGGGATCTGTTATTAAGAAACAACTCTTGTGTATTAAATATTTTTTGAGATGGAAATTCTTATAAAGAAACAAATACAATAAAGACACAAAAATTATGACCACCTTTTGTTTATATTTATTTTTTTTTTCTTTCTGTTCCAATTTTATGACTTCTTCTTCAAAACTAAACCACTTTTCACTTCCCTTTCTGTCGTTTTCTTTCTTCGGTGCTGGATCTCGAGGCTGTTAGTTTTGCATTCAAAAACCTTGCTTCACTTTCACTGACCTCTGCTCCTTCTTGTTGTCAAGCTTCCATGTTTGACTTCTACTGCCCCCCTCCCCCCTCCCTCACCTTCTTTATTCCCCACTACCACCACACCTGTCTAATTACATCTAATGAAGTTCTGAACTTGCCTATTTATGCTTCTTAACTAATTCTAGATGCAATGCTGATTTCAGTTTTTTTTTCTTTTTTGTCCCCTGCTCATCGTTGTTAGACTGGCTCTCATTAATACTAATGCCTTCGCAATTAACACATGTATGTATCTAGAAAAGAGTTTGCAGCATTTTGGTTTTCATTGTTGTTTATATTTGTTATTTCTCTATTGCTCAAATATTTGTTATTCTTTCTTTCTCTCTCTCTCTCTCTTTCCACTTCCTCTCATTATCTCTCTCTCTCTCTCTCTCTCCTATTCCCTGATGTTTCCCATTCTAGTTTCTATTATCTCTGTCTTCCTTTTTAACTTTACATTTCGTGCAGTTGTCCCCCCATCACCTTTTAGTCTATCAATTTTGGTTGTGCTAGATTTCTTGAATGCCTCTTCTAGATGTGGTTAATTCATTATTAGAATTTGTGTTTAATATCAAGAGATTGTAATAATGAAGAATTGGTAAGAACTAGTGGTGCCACCCACCTAATTAATCACCTTGCAGGATTTAGTTGTATGGCCTCTACATTCAACACTTCAATATCAATAAGGCTGGAGACCTAAAAAGCAAATGAATGCCTCCTGTAAAGAATGCAATTTAGTTTTATATGTTGAGAATGGGATGCAGGCATCTATTGGAGAACCTCGTGGAGCTCAGAAACATTCAAAATTCATTGATGATAAACCTTAACAAAAAGGACCTTCTCCTTAATTTGCATCACTGTTACCACTGTATTTTCATTTGGGTTCCTCACATCAATTTGAGATTCAGTAAGTAGTGCATGAGAAATTGTTTATTTCTAAATTTACTTTATGTTGCAATCTTTATATTGTTAACAAATGCTACATAAAATATTTTCTGTATCACACATCCTGGACATATTTAGAGATTTGTTACCTGTGTATAAGCCCCTCTAATAAACTCCTAGCCTGAGTTTGTTAGTATCTTCCAACCTGATGGGTTGTATTTAGTTTATAGATGTGCAACTTCTATGCTTTATTACTGAGTAAACTCTGTATCTAGGGTTATCAGTTAAGGTACTACATTCTCATCCACTTTTCCTGCTTCGGTCAGATGGAATTCATTGAGGAAGATAGATTTTCTACTGCTGAATGCCACCAGTTCACACCCGTTTCTAAGCAAGGTAATATTCCCCCATCCCTGACGTTTTTCCTCTCTTTTTTTTTTCCATCGAAGACTGGAAATGAAGAACATAGCTTATGTGACAGTGAGGCTCCTGACAGCTGTTATGATGTGAAGACAAGGGAACAATCACAGATTCTGAAATAGTTAACTACAATAGTAATAGTGATCGTCATTGTCATCATCATATGGCATGGGTTGACTGGAGCTGGTAAGGCTAGGGGTCACACCAGGCTCCCTTGTCTGTTCTGGCATGGCTTCTATGGCTGGGCGCCCTTCATAACACCAACCACTCCATAGAGTGTTCTGGGTGCTTTTAACATGGCACCAGCACTGGTATCAATTCTGCTGTGGCAGGAGGGTCTCGTTGAGTGCAGCCATGGGCCAGAGATCTTGTTCCTTAGTCATCTCCTCCATAAGGCTCAGTGTCTTGAGATCAGCCTTGAATACTTTGTCCCATGTCTTCCTCAGTCTCCCTCTTCCACAAGTTCCATCCACTTTGAATGATCGGCACTTCTGTATGCAACTGTCGACATCCATCTGCATCATATGACCAAACCAGTGCAGTCTCCTCTTTTGCACACTGCATCTAATTCCTCTTGTGTCTACCTTTTCCCTCAATTACCCTAGCACTTTGTTGCTCATGTACACTGGCATTGCACATCCAGCATCCACTACCTTCATTCCTCTCCAGCCTTCGCATGTCCTGTATTCAGGGCCCATGTCCCACTACTGTGTAGAATTGCTGTTCATGTACATGCATCATACAATCTTCCTTTCATGTAGAGAGAGAGAGAGAGAGAGAGAGAGAGAGAAACCTTTTGATGCAGAGGTAAAAGCTCTCTAAATTTTCTCCATTCTCTTGGTTGATATGGAGCTATAGCAGGATACATTTACCCTTGCCCAAGGTGCCGTGCAGTGGGATTGAGCCTGAGAACACATGGTTAGGAAGCAAGCTTGTTAACCACACCTATATACCATGCTGTATATATAGCATGGCATATAGGTACAAGCATGGCTGTGTAGTTAAGAAGCTTGCTTCCTAACCATGTGGTCTCAGGCTCAATCCCACTGCACGGCAGCTTGGGTAAATATCTCCTACTATAGCTCTAGGTTGACCAAAGCTTTGTGAGTGGATTTGGTAGATGGAAACTGAAAGAATCTTATATATATATGTGTGTGTACCCTTGTCTTGACATCACAGTCATATAAGTGATGTTGCTTATTTCCAGTCTTCCATGGAAAACATGTCTGGCCATGAGACATTATTTTAGCTGGAAATAGGTGAAGTTTGGCAACAGCAAAGGTTTCCAGTCATAGAAAATCTGCCTCAATAAATTCTCTCTGACCCATGCAAGCATGGAGAAGTGGACAATGATATCGTCAGAAATGTTTGGTGAAATGGTTTAGCGATGTGGTGGCAGACTTGGTGTAGGAGGTCCTTTGATCTTTAACGCTATAATAGTGAGTGCATATATCTACCTTTGCAGGTATTTTGTTGGGTCTCTCTGAGCCTTCCAAGAAAACTCTACTTGTGACTCACCCAACTTAATGTCTGAACTCTCCTCCACATAATACCGGCATTGATGAGAGGAATATTCTGGTTATCAGACAACCAAAGATCTCTGCCATATCCACCTCAGTATTGTGGCATTGCAGTGTGGTAACAGAAATGGAGAACCTACAAGGGAGTGGAAAACATCAATGTCATGATAAAGGGACTTCTGGTTCCTCTTAGAAATAAAATATTTTAATTAGGCACAATATACATTTTAAAGCAAAAATTTCAGAAAATGAAGCAGATATAGATTTTTATCAGTGAGCAGAAACATGTCTGATGATGTGCCAAAGTCCAATAATGATTTCATTTTATTGGAAGTGTTTAATTAATTTCTATAAAAATTTTAGGGACCATTTATATCTGTAGATGTCTAAAAAGAGGCATTCATACTGCACAGGATAATAAACAGGGGAAAAAAGGGAGTTGTTAAATGCCATTTTATAAGACTGGTTTCTGAACTATAAATGTTTAAGAACCATTGCTCTAAGTGAACGATGAGCGCCGTTTCTTTCTTCTGTCATTAAGGGCTTTCTGGTTTCTTTCTTCTGTCATTAAGGGCTTTCTGGTTTCCTTTTAAATCACCAAATCTGGTTGCAGTTGTTTGATTTCATTTTTCTTTTCTTTTTGTTATTGACATAAGTTTCTGTACAAATGAACCCTTTTAGTACTTAGTCCATTCCTATCCAGTTCAAATATTCTACCTGTTTTATATTCACACCAGCTAGATCTAACCTCTCACACTTACCCTACAATGTCATTTTGAAAAATACACAATCACATTATCAAAATCTCAAAACTACAAGATAATGCATGATTAATTCAAAACCGTGAGACTAAATAAGCATTGCATTTGACAGGGAATCTGAATGCTAAAGGGTTAAAAATTATAAAACCATTTTCATGAAAACTGCATACCAGTTCTTCTTGAGGATTCAGATTCATATATTTTGAATTTGGAAGTTTGTTTTCTTGCACTCTTTGAGACTCTGTTGCTCTTTCCTCACCCTGCCGTTTCTCTTGATCTTCTGTCTATATTCAAATTACATATAAAGACTCATCATTTTCTAACTTACTAATGTTATCTCTTTCTGTAAAAAAAAAAAAAAAGCGAATCTTTTCAAGTCCAGCATTGGAACCTTCTTTCTCTTCTTCAAACTTTTGATTATCTTTTTGCATATTTTTGAAAATATTCCTCGTGTCATTTGATTAGCCAACAGTTTTATATTAACCTCTGATCTCTCCCCTTTTTTCTTTTTACACTAGAACCTACAAAACGTGTACATGTTACTTCACTCAGAACTGCTATGATTCCATCCTACTACTACTACTGCATCATTTAATGGTTGCTACACTAAACTTTCTTGTAATAATTAAAGTTAATATAAAGCTAACTCTACCACATTCCTTGCATCTCCACCCAGTTCTTGGTGCATGTCTTTTTTTTATTGTTTCATTTGTTTTCCAAAGAAGTTTCTTTGCATCATTTACCCACTGAAAGGGGTCAGGTATTTCTTTATATCTGTTTTCTCCTTGCTATCCACCAGGAAATGAAAGATTGTCGAGACCCTGATGATGGTGATGTCGTTGTTATCAAAGATTCTAAAATGGATGAGCAGAGCAGTGAACCAGACAAACAAAACAATCGGGAACGGGAATCTTTCGTTGGTCAACAGAGAGACTTACTTAAAATGCGACACAGAACATCACATCACCGTCCTTTGTCCCGCACTCAGTCCAGTCCGCTGGTTACTTTCTCAATGCCTCCACAACAACCCCAGGATACGGGCCCTGTGCGCTATACATTCACTACAGGTTACACTGCCTCTTCTATTCTTCTTTACTTCAAAATATATAGTTATACAGCTGTTTGATATATTGAGATATATATATATATAAGTATATATATATTGATATATATATATAAGTATATCACTTTGTGTATCATACTTAAAGCAGTACTTTGTTGAAAGCCTTGTAAACTGTGATATCCATCTTGAAAAAGCATAGGATGTGTGGTGTTGAAAAACACAGAAATATATCAGTAGCAGAAGAAACTCATCCTATGGCAGTGATGGTATTGCTAAATTTTTGCCTCTTTGGGCTTCATCAGTAGCAAAGGTCTGCCAGGACTGCATGCCTGCACAAAATCATCCACTCCTGATATAGTAAAACAGTGAGTGAAAAATCACTGGTGTTGCAATTAACTACAGAAACAATCTTAATTCAAAACAACAAGAGTCTGTGTGTGTTCTTTTTTCTGTAAAAATCATTATTTAAGATAACAGACTTGTTATTCTGATCTAGTTAGTGTTTTCTTTGAATTGTCATAACATTTCCTCCCATTTAGAAACCCAATTGAACAGTTTTGTTTTATTTTAACCCTAGGACTGGCTTATGATACTGTAATGTTAAAGCATCAATGTTCCTGTGGTAACAATTCTGCCCATCCTGAACATGCAGGGCGTTTGCAGAGTATTTGGTCTCGTCTGCAAGAAAGAGGTCTTGTGTCTCGATGTGAGGTAGGAATTGTTGTTTTTCTGCATTTGTTGTAACTGATTTGGTACAGGCATTACTAGTCTAATGAAACTAATGCCTTCAGACTCTGATGTTAGGTTTGTATTTAATACACACACACACACACACACACATTTGTGACAAACTGGAAGAATGAGTTCTCAACACCATGGGGCTGGATGAATATTTTAGCTAACAATGACTCTATTGTTATTAAAATTGCAGATAGTGAGGGTGTTATTGTAATGATAGACTAAGATGAGTATATTTCACCTTATGATAAAACTTATGAAGAGTTGCTTGTCAGTCTAAACTCCAATTACAGGAAAGAACTTGACAAGTAATTTTGGAAATGGAGGGGAACAATTTCATAAATGACACTGAATCTAGGATTTTGCAGCCAGAGCCAAGAACTCCTGTATTTTTTGGCCTTCCAAAAATACACAAAAAAGTTTGAAAACTTTCCTCCATTGCCCCCAATTCATAAAGCAGTTATCAACGTTGCCTGGCCAAAATTTCAGAGTGGCTGAATGGCTTTCTACTTCCTGTCCCAAAACAAATGAGTTCATATATTTGGGATACTTTTGATTTTGTTTCCAAAGTTGAGAGTCAGCAACAAGAAGGGAATTTGGCCATAGAAAAGCTACCTCAACAAATTCTGCTAGAATGGCAAAGTGGACATCAAAGGACAATGTTTCAGTAATGCCGTCTTCCTTCCCACATTGGAAGTGTTAGTTTAACAAACAGGTTCTCTTAGATGCATTGTGTTATGCTTTTACACTCAATCTGGTTATTTATTTATAGCGTGTGAAAACGCGAAAAGCCACTTTGGAAGAATTACAGAGTTGCCATACAGAAGTCTACACATTATTGTATGGAACAAATCACCCAAGACAGAAAATGGACCCTAAACTAATTGGTTAGTTTTTATGATTCTTTTCCTTCAAATTTATTTCAGAATTTTAGCAATTTCTCAATCATAACTTATTGTAATGAATTTTACTTTTCAGGACCTGATAACTGTACTGTCCTCATTCGATTAACATAGTTTGCTAATTTTTACTTCAATCTGAGGATGCATTACACTAACACCTAAGTAACAAAACTATTCCCTCTTCAACTTATCCTCCATTTCCCTGATATGAGAAAGATTCTTTCTGGAAATCTCCACCGTTTAAAAAATTTTGTTTTTTAATCAACAAAATAATATTTAAGAAATCAACACCTGAACATTTCTGTATCATGTCCCAGGGCTTATGAGACCAGTTACCTCACGACACAATATTCCCTGCTCGACAGGATACCATTCCATCACAAGTCCACTCATTTACAGCTGAGTGAACTGGAGCAGTGGGAAATGCTCCAGAACACAACACACTACCTGGTCTGGGAATTGAACCCATGATCTTGCAATCATGATCGCAACACCAACCACAAGGCCACTTGCCTTCATTGTTTAACAAAAGGCTAACAAAACCTTGCTAGCTGAGTGGAGAGGTTTCAATTTCCAGCCCAAAACACTCCTCAACCCACTGCCAACACTTTTCTTTCTCTCTTCCTTTCATTATCCTGAAAATGCCATTCTTCTCGCTCCACCAAATTCCACCAAAGAACAAATACTTTGAACATTTCTTCCATCTTGGAACTGCTCTCCTGTGAAATACTCTCTCGTAATTTTTTCTCATTCTACAGACATTGCCATGCAGATATTTAAACGGAATAGAACTATATTGTTCTTGCTAGTCAGCAAGGGCCTATACAACAGCATTGCTCTTCCTACAAGGGTTAATTATAAAAAAAGACTTCATTTATTAACGAGGATGTTGAAAAACAATTGTAGAGGTTGCTAAACATTGACAGTTTTTATAGATTGGAATTAGAAATAAACACAATGAAATTATATTGAATTTCTTTACAGTTTGTCTGTTCTTTGATTCGTTATATAAAAGACAATTTATTCCATTATTTATTTTCCTTCAGATTCTCTTTCTCTGAGATTTTGTATTCTCAGCTGTGGTGGTATTGGTGTGGATTCTGATACGGTGTGGAATGAATCTCATACAACCACTGCTGCACGCATGGTAAGTAGGGAGCAGCTTGTTTTGTGTCTTTTCTTGGTTTTCGTTTCGCTCTGCAGCACACTGCCACCTTCTCCTTCAACGTTTGAATTATACAGATGTGAATGGGTGCTGGCATAGCCGTGTGGTTATGAAGTGGGTTTCACAACAGCATCTTCGGCAAGTGTTTTCTACAATAGCCTCAGGTTGACCAACATTTTGTGTGAGGGAAATCGGTCAGCAGAAACTGTATGGATGTCCATCATGTGTGTGTGTGTCAGTATCAAACTCCACATGTTCTCATTAACATTGAATAAAAAGCAGTGACATCATTTACATTTTTCCAATGAACAAGTATCCTGTAGTTTAGCAAATGTGTGCAGACCAGTGAAACGAAAGAAACCTAATTTGAAAAGCAAGTGAAGGTTGATGACAGGGAAAGCATCCAGCTGTAGAAGTGCTTCCTTAATTGTCATCTACATCAAAATAAGTGTGGAGGGAAATGGACACTAAAATGATGGTATGGCAATGACTGAGGGTGTTCTTCTGTATGCATGTATTGTAATACATGTAAATTTACCCGTTTGCTATCTTCAAATTATAATGGATGATTCATACATTACAATAGATGATTATGTAAGAATTTGAAACAATGATGTGCACACTTTCACTGCTTAAATACGGACGACAGATGAGGCTCTTTTAAAAACAGTCATTTCCACAAAATGCTTCATTAGAATTTATTTCCAAAAACCAGGTATTATTTCTGATTCAACCCAATAGTTTAATGTTATAACAGGAGTTCATTATATATTTCAGGCTGCAGGCTGTGTGATAGAACTGGCATTTAAAGTTGCTTCAGGTGAATTAAAGGTAAAATGATTGCTTTTTTAATTTATATTAAATAATATTCTTCTCTTACCAAATCCACTCACGTTATATTCTTATGTTGCTTGTATTTTCTGGTTGTATTCTTCTTTGGTTGGTTCAGTCCTCCCCCTCCCCCTCCTGTTCTTAGTCATCATAATCCAATCCTACAAACTGTTACCAAGGAGTTTAAGACTGGTTCTCTCTGGGGTGCTGATGATCTTGTTCTCATAATTGAATCTATCTGGGAATTAGAGAAGAAATTCCAGGCATGGAAGCTAAGCCTTGAATTGAGAGGCCTTGGGTAAGCCTGGCAAAGAGAGGTTTCGGTAAGTAGGGAAGGATACGTTCAGGGAAATAGCATGAGAGGAATCCGATGTTGCGTTCAAGAAAGAAGTTTGTGCTGGAACTTGCAAGAGCAGGAGATCCAGGAAAACATGGAGTAAAATGGTGAAGACTGACCTCAGGATTCTGAGCCTGGTGAAGATGACAAAGGAAAGGGATCTCTGGTGATAGGATGCCCTCAAAAAGATTTTCCCTCCTTGGTGATATGGTGCTCCTCCCTGCTCATGTTACAGTGCTGCTCTCACCTCATGCATTATGCCTGCCTCTTCCACCTACCCACCCCAGCTCCTACAGGCTACCCAATCATGTCACCTCTTTCTCTCTCTCTCACACACCCACCTGGCAACTTGTATCATCTTTACTCTCTACCCCTGCTCTCTCTCCATCCTTCTATCTTTTCCAGCTCATCGGTCTCTCTTCATCCATCCTTCAACCCGAACCCATTCTGGCAGTCTGCCTTCCCCCCTCCTCACTCTCCTTCCCACAATCTTGCAAACAACCCACCCCATTTCTACTCAGCTTCTGCCCTTAAGGGCCACCTGAGCACCTCACCACCATTATCTCAGTTCCTGCTGGTCAGTCTCTCTCTCTCTCTCCCCCTCTCCCCTACTTGATTCCTCTACAAGAACCAATGCTGACCTCAGCACTGCCCCCCCCCCC
>NC_068990.1:93921287-93924263 GCF_001194135.2 Octopus bimaculoides | reverse complement strand
CCCCCCGCACCAGTGTTCATAGTCCTGTGAACTGCATAGTAACCACTATAATGCAGGGGCCATGTAAAGAAAAAAAGGGCCCCTAGTCCAGACTAGAAAAAGAACTAGTTGGAGGGGTTGAGGAGGCCGTCCAGCCTTAGAAACTTTGACAAAACGGACATTGGAGCACGATGCAGTCCTTAGACACATCAGATCCTGTCAGACTATCCAACCCCTGCAAGCATGGAGTGCGGATGATGATGAGGATGAGGATGAGGAGGATGATGATGATGATGATGATGATTCGTCCTAGTCTATATTTTGTTTTATCATAACATTGTGCTTCTGAGAAAACTGAAGAGAGAAGTGAGTTGTGAATGATTTATTGGAAAGCTAACAGATGGGGGGGGGGCGGTTAAACACTTGCCTCTCAGCCGTATGGACTTAGGTTCAGTCCTACTCATGGACACCTTGGTCAAGAGTCTTCTACTTTTGAGTCAGGCTGACTAAATGGAATTGCTTGATGGAAACTTTATGGAAGCCTGTTATATGTACGTGTGTGTGTGTACACATGTACATGGCAGGCTTCCCTACAGTTTCCATCTGTCATTCCTGCTTCTTGCGTGAGATCATCTAAGCAGAAAAGAACAGTGTCACAGTCTCACCCAATATCTGTAATAGAGAAGTATGTGCTGGTGCGGATGTGGGATGTAAATGAATGCCACTGACCAGAAAGAAAGGTGCTAACAGTAGAATCTTCTCCTGGCAGAGAAAGACTAAGAAGGATAGAGAAGAAGAAATGGTCAAATGTTGGTTGGGTTTCATAGATAAGAAGGGAGAGGATCAACGAAACAGATATCTACCCAATGTTTGGCACCATGGCAAAGCAGATGTGAAATGGTGTTGGCAGCAGTGATGCTGACACCAGTTCTTCTTCATCCCTGTTTTCCACCTCATCATATTTCTCCTCTTCACCTTCTCCTCCATCTTATCATTCCGATTGAACCATGGTTTGCTATTTATTGTAATCATTTTCAGTTGTGTTTACATCTAAGTTAATGTTTTATCTCAACAGAATGGCATGGCAGTTGTCCGACCCCCAGGTCATCATGCAGAAGCACAACAAGCTATGTAAGTAACGTCTACAGTATAACATCCTGTTGAAAAAACTCATGCTGTAACTTTTTCCCTTTCCACGTCTCTCTCTCTCTCTTTCTCTCTCTCTCTCTCTTTATAATCTTAGAAATTCATTAATGCAGTTCTATATAATTACTTGGTTTAATTATACAATAATGTTTTAATGTTTGTCCTATTTTGTTTTTTTTTTCTTCTTTTTTTCGTCTATTCCTGCAGGGGTTTCTGTTATTTTAACTCTATTGCTATTGCGGCCAAACAACTACGGGAGAAAATGAAGGTGGAGAAAATCCTCATTCTAGATTGGGTACGTGAACATAATAACGTGTATCGAATAGTTTCTTTTATAGGTACTGGCATCGGTTGTGTGGGTTTCAGTAGAATCCTACCATGCAGCACCTTGGACGAATGTCTTCTGCTACAACCCAGGGGCCAACTGCAGCTGAGTGAATGTGGCAGGCAAAACTGTGTGGGAACCTGTTGTATCCATGTGGGAATCTCTGTGTACATGTTTATCTCACCCTGCTCCCCTGTTTCATAACTGGTGTTTGTTTGTTTACATACCCATAACTTAGCAGTTCAGCCAGAGGGAACAATAGACTAAATACCAGATCAAGTAAACCATTCCAAGTGCTGCCCTCTCATGGCCATAATCCAGTGACTGGAACAAGTAAAAAGACAAAAAACCATCTTTTGATAGTTGTTTGGTGTTAGAAGAGACATTCTTGACTGCAGACTTCTCCTTGTTTCTTTCATGAGAATTAATGTTTTCCAGACTTCAGGAATCATCGAATTGTAATAACCCCCTCCCCCCCCGCCCCACCGTTTGTTCCTTCTTCATCAAACTAAGTTTTCAAATATTATCAGGTATGAAGATGGGGAGCTGACGGAACCATTAGCTTGGTGGCATTTCTTCTTCCAAAATCTCACTGATGTCCTCTTTGCCTTTTGTCCTCCTTTCAGAGTTGATAAAATAAGGACCAGTTGAGCACTGGGATCAGTGTAATCAACTAATCCCCTCTTCCTGTATTTCTGGCCCTGTGCCAAAATTTGAAACAATGTTCAGTGTATGGATCAAGCAAAATTCGTGGAGACAAATATTCACTGGTTGGATGCCTTGGTTTCCAAGGGAGGTAATAATGCCATAGTCTGTCAAATAACAAACAGCCCAAACTTGGTTACGAGCCTTTTTGTTTACAAAGCTTGTACAAAAGCCTGGTTGTGTTTTCATGGTTGACTTCCTGTGTTGATGGTGTGGCTCTTCTGCCTATTGTTAGTGAACACACAGAAAGACAGGAGATTTATGAAATCATTTACACAAACTTACACATGTATATACATCGTGCTTCTTCAGTTCTGTCTTCCAGTTTCACTCACAAAGAATTGGTCCACCTACAAGCCTCTTACAGAACATTACCCAACGATGCTCAAGCAGTGAGTTTGAACCCATAACCACATGGTTCCATGGCAAACTTCATAACCATGCAGTCATGCCTGCGTGATACGTATTATAATGAGTAATGAAGCATGAGATTTAATTATTGAGATGAGAAAGAACAGAAGTTGTAATTGAGAAGAAAGCAGCCATCTTATCCAATTCCGTATTTATGTCATCCAATATTCCATTTGATTTTTCTTTTAAAAAATTTTTTTCTTTTCAGGACGTTCATCATGGTAATGCCACACAGCAGATGTTCTATAATGATCCCAGTGTCTTGTACATATCAATACATCGGCATGATGAAGGTAATTTTTTCCCAGGGACTGGATCCCCTGACGAGTGTGGCGCTGATGATGGACTTGGTTTTAATGTCAATATTGCATTTGGTGGATCCTTGAATCCACCAATGGGCGACGCTGAGT
>NC_068990.1:93916992-93919802 GCF_001194135.2 Octopus bimaculoides | reverse complement strand
ATATATATATATATATATATATATATATATATATATAAATATATATGTACGTATGTATATATATATATACATATATATATGCACATATATACATACATGTTTTCCTAAATGTATGTGTATTAATGGATTAATTTGTTGGATTTATAAACTGTATAAACCTCACACTCTATCTCCCTCACCTATTTTCCCCGTCTTCCCCTCTTTCTGTCCTCTTCATCTACACCTGTCCTCTTCTTACTTCATCTGTTTTTCAACTGAGCTCAAACTGTCCTTCTGTCTGCCGTAATAACATGGAAAATTCTGTCTTTCTTCCGCCACCAGAACAATCATCATGCCAATAGCAAGAGAATTCAATCCTGAAGTTGTGTTGGTCTCGGCTGGCTTTGATGCTGCTGCTGGACACAGTGCCCCACTCGGCGGTTATGACGTCAGTGCCGACTGTAAGTGTAGCCAACCTGGCTTTCCTCTCATTCTCTTGCATACAATACAGGGTTTTAGTGTAGTGACTGACTTCTTGTAGCTGCTATAATTTAGAATGTTATGGGGCTAGAAATTTGATCCCTTGAAGTGCTTGAGTAATATCAAAATGGTAAGGAGCAGGCGTAACAGGGTTCATAGGTGAGAGACCCAAACATACCTCCCAGCCTCCATCACTACCAACATTTTAGCATTCATTTAAATATGAGGCTGCGACCAACCCATCTCAATTGGAATTCTATCCTAAAGTCTTGCAATATATTTTTTGACTTTGTGGTTAGAACTTAAAATTATTTCTGGAAAACTTTAGTTGTTGCAACAGTAAATGAAATTATTTTTTCTTTGGTTTGTTGTTAATAAGAACAAATAATAAAGCTTTGGTGATGCACACAGAATTTCTCACATGTGTGTATGTATAATTGCCTGTATACATGTACTGTTCTTTTTCATTTTGAAATATTCATAAATTACTTTCCTTTTTCTCCGATTCGTTTTGTAGGTTTTGGTCATCTTACACGTGAACTGATGTCTCTAGCTGGAGGAAAGGTGGTGCTAGTTTTGGAAGGTGGCTATGACCTCCCTTGTATCTGTGATGCTTCAGAGAAGTGTGTGTCTGCACTTCTTGGTGATGAGGTGGGTCATTTTCTTCTTTACTGATGACTGCTAGAACTATTATGAAGAAAACCTTTGTCAATTATACCAAAACATTGGTATCCTATACAGAGTAATTAAGATGCATTCAAAATGTAGGACTAAGGTGTGAGATGTTTAAATAACCTATGGGAATATTTACTATCAAAGTAAACAGTTGTACAACATTTTCCCTGTTACCTGTTGTTAATATGGTGTACACTGTTTTCTATGGTAGTGAAAAGGCTACACTTGTCTGTCATATTGAAATACTGTACTGAAGTGTTTTTCACTGATGTATGGTACTAAGTATACGGAACTCCTGCTGGTAAAATCTGTGAAAGACATGTCTGTCCATGGGGAAAATATTAGCTTGCTTGGAAATGAGGCTTGGCAACAGGAAGAGCATCGAGCCAGAGGAAAAGACTCGCATCAATAAATTGCATCCAACCCATGCAAGTATGGAAAAGGGGTTAAATAATGGGCTGCCAAATAAACTATTCATAGAGTAACAGCTTCTGAAGTAAATTGCTGTTCTTTGTCTTTCGAATCCATCATCATCATCATGTGTCTGTTGTCCATGCTGGCATGGGTTGGACGGTTTGACCAGGGTTTGTAAATGAGGGGCTGAACCAGACTCCAACGTTTGAAGATCAGGATCCACCACCATCCCATGTCTTCCTGAATCCATTAGTTGTATTTAATGTGTTTTAAGATAACAAGAAGTGAAGAATTTTTTTTGTCTCTCTGTCTCTTATAGCTAATACCTATCCGAGAAGAAGAATTGTGCCGGTCATGCTGCAAACCAGCTATTGAGACTTACGAAGGAACTCTCAACATACAAGGTATCAACTTAATTTCTGTCCACTTCCTTTTTTTTGTTGTTATCTTGGAAACAAAGAATAGCAATGATTGAAGAAGTTAGGTACCGGCCCTCATCACCATAAGTTCATATTTCATTATAGGCATTGCTATTGTGAATCTAGAAAAACCTCAAAATTCTTCTTTTGTGAAGAAGTTTCATACCTGAATAAGAAATTCTTTATTTATTTCAGCTCCAGATTAAGCAGATGGATTCTAGAGCAGCTATCAACTCTTAACAACCATTCTCTGACTAAATTTCTCTTCTTGCGATATGCTGTCTTTGTCTCAGTTAATTGTTTTTTAAATAAAGAAGACTTTAAATAAAATAACTGTCATTATTAAGCTGGTGTTTGGAACGTTTCAACAACATTTCATATAAATTTATATTCCAGACGTAAACTGAATAATGACAGTTATTTTACTAAATTCATTTTCAAAATTAATTGAAACACAAAGCCGTCGTTTGACAGAAATATGATAAAGAAAGACTTAAGCAGTAATCGAATTCAAACTATGAAATGTGTGTGTGTTGGAAATACGTCCTCTACTTTGATACAAGATCAAACGACATATTATAAGTCTGGTGGGAAAGTGTAAAACAACTGTAATTAGATCTAGCATAGGTACAAGGCCTGAAACATAGGAGTTGGTTAGCTAATACAGTTGACTCTAGTATTGAACCCGAAAGGATGAAAGGCAAAGTTAACCTTGGAGTACTTGAAACCTGAGTGTTCAGAACTGGAAGAAATGACACAAGGTTTTTTGTCCAGTGTTCTACAAGAAATATACTGAAAAAAATGAAAAAGTTTCATTCTAAATTCCAGGGCATGAATTACTGC
>NC_068990.1:93911570-93916982 GCF_001194135.2 Octopus bimaculoides | reverse complement strand
GTAAGAAGAAAAATAAGCGAAAATGTACATTGGAAATAAAAAAAAAGTAAAGGCTTTTTATGAAAAGTAACGATAGATATTTACAATTAGATGAACTGAGGTAAGAATAAAAGTAATAAAAGTCATTATTGTGAATTGTTAAAGAGATTCAAAAGCATACCAGTTTCGTAATGTTACTAATCATTGCTTTGAATGCACACCGATTACTGAACGGTGTCAGGTCTACTCGTCCCTGAGTAAAAAGTTTGTGTAAGGGAGGTAAGTAGTTCTGGATTTGGTGCAATTTAGGGTAGATCTGGATTTGTAATGTGAATGGTGTATGGAATGTATGGGATGTATGGGGGTTTGTGGTATTAATTGAAAGGTTAGTAGTGTTCCAGATTTTTGTTGATAGTAAACTGTATCAAACATGAAATAATTGTTCAATAGGATGAATTTGAGTGCTGCGATTATGAATCTGTGGTTGATGCACCCTGGGATTTCTTCTGGGTATTTTTCTAGCCAGAAGGTGATCGCTTCTGTACCATAATCGTGTGGGATATTGGTGTACAAATTCACCACATCGAATGATACTAACAGGGTTCCTTCATTTACTGTCTCCGGGAGGTGGTTAAGCATGTCTAAGTCATCCCTGATGAAGCTTTTCACATATTTTAGAAACAGTTTGAGTAAGATGTCGAGGGAAGTTGCTCAAACAGTGGGTTTCACAAGCAGGGCCAGCAATGATGGGTCTCAGTTTGAGGTCAGTAGGCAGAGGAACATTAATGCATAGGCTTGGAGATAAATATATATATATAGAACATTCATTCATGTCACACTTTGTTTCATTGTATCTCATTCACTATCCTTTCACAGCAACTCACTGGCCTTGTTTAAAACGTTATCAATCCACCATCAGCTACTCTTTATTGGAGGCTCAAAGAAGAGAAATAGAAGAAGCTGATACTGTTTCTGCTTTAGCTTCCTTGTCCATGGTTACTGCAAAAAGAAGGTAAGTTCTTTACTCAAAACAAAGTGAATATGATTTGGGGTTTTAACAGATTAATAGCCTGGTTAGAGATTATCACCACTGTCCTTGCAATCTGCATCAAGTTATAATGAGTTCTGTTTCATTAACTTTACCTTTACTCAGAGTTATCTTGTTGCTGTATTTCCAATGAAATACACTCCTTGTGTTCCAATTAATTTTGGGAACAAGGAATATGGTAAAATGACATTACTGTTATTAAGCTGATGTTTGGAACAAATCAGCATAAAATTTTGATTTAGACCACTGCAAAATGGAAGTTTGTACCCTAGAACCAGTGCTAGCTTTGGGCAGTTTGGTATCAAAAGGGCTAAAGTTGAGTGGTTGGTATTGCAAAGAGTAACTAGTCATCAAGAACATTATTTACAATTGACAGATATTTGTCCTCATCTTCTTTGTTGTTAACACAACGTTTCGGCTGATATACCCTCCAGCCTTCATCAGGTGTCTTGGGGGAAATTTCAAACCTGGGTTCTCATTCCTAAGGTATGTTTTCGATGTTATTATTATTAATCAGGTCACTGTCTGGAATCAAACTCAGAATCTTGGGTTTGGTAGCCCACGCTCTTAACCGCTACGCAATATGGCATAGTGGTTAAGAGCGCAGGCTTACTAACCCCAGGATTCCGAGTTTGATTTCAGGCAGTGACCTGAATAATAATTATAGCTACTCGACTGCTACTCAACACACCCACCACGGCCAGGCTACCTCTATTTATATGTCTTGGGCGATCCTACTTCTTCGCTTGGGGGCGTCGACACAACGGTTACTTTTCTAAGAAACAAGTATTTAGTGTGGGACACTATAAACAGGATGTGACGAGAAGGGACAAACAGGTGGAGAAGGTATAGAGATAACGAGAAATTGTTGAGTAAGATAAGAAGTGAAAGCACACCTGCGTGGGTTGGTGATTGATTTTTTTTTTAGATGCTGGTTGTGTGTATATAATGTATTAATTAAGCAATAATTATTGATTCCCATTTGAATAAAAAATTTACTTTTTCTCTTTGTTTCTTTCTTTCTTTTGTAGTGGGTCTTCAGCAATGTCAGAACCAGAATCCGCTGAGCCAATGGAAGAAGAATCTTAAACTAACGGTGGTTAGGTGCTGCTAACTGCATACATTATGATCCACTGGATATAGACATTGTTTATCTTCAGCATCTGGCCACTAGCTGTGCACATCAAGAAGTGTCAGGCTTGGCCTTGAAGTGTTTTTTTGCCAATCAACCTGACATCAAGCGTCTATGGTTGTTCTGTTGTCTCTTTGTCAGCAGACACATGGCAACAGACACTTTTGTGTTCAATTCTGAGGTAACAGGAATCCTTACCTCGAACCCTCCTTTTTCATCACCACACACTATCAATTATTGTTATCTTCTTTTTTTTTTTTTTCTCTCTCCTTCTCTCTACAAAATACCTACTCTGCTACCAAACCTCCGAAACGATGACTGTTACACAATATATGGCAACTGTTCAGCTCCACCGACCGTAAATGCCGACAGCTTCTCTCTTTTCTGGTGACTTGTATTTCCTCTTATCCCTCTCATCCCTCTCACATATACACCATGTAAAGTTTGGACTTTTACTTTTCTACAAGTCAAGAAATGTTGGCATTTCATGGACCGGGGTTTTTTCCTTTTTTTTTTTTTTTTTTTTTTTTTTCCTTTTTATTCTTTTCTCTTCCTCCAGTCCTTTATTCCGGAAGCAGTGTGTCTGAAGAGAATTTCTGTCTTGCCTCTTCAAGTCACACTCTTTACTGCTCCATATATTGTGGTCCTCTTTATGGATCCAACTCAAAGGCGCTACATTATCATGCGAGTATTTGAAAAAAAAAAAAAAAGACAAGCAAAAAAATTGACATTTCAAACAGAATAAAATTAAATGATGAATAAAAAATTAAGTAAAAAAAAGAAAAAAACGAAATGATACTAATTTACATATTACAGGGGGAAAGAAAAGAATCAAGAACTTTTAGCAGAAGATTTTTATAAACTATTTTCTTATCTGTGATGCTCATGTGTTGGCTAGTTGTTGTTTTTGTTGTTTTTGTTGTTGTTGTTGTTGTTAGGCTTCAATTGACTGCAAGGCAAAACTTGGACAGAAAGTTGTGTTGGCTGGCTTAGACAACTCATTCTTCGATGTTTTGTTACTACTACCACCATTATTACTATTATTATCATTATCATCATTATTATTATTATTGCTATTGTTGTGGCAGGTACTGTGGTGTGGCAGTAAGTGTTTGGCAAACCAAATAGTCTTGCTGGTTTCAATTCCCACCAGGAACTGCTTTGTTGCCATTGCTAATGCCCTTGGGAAAGATATGAATGTAGCAATTTCCTGTTACCCTCCCCTAAATTCTCAAACTTTGTGCCTAAGAAGTTTTATTATTATTATTATTACTACTACTACTACTACAACAAGTTATAGGCAAGCTGAGGATTGATTCCTGTTGGAAGCACTAAGTTTCCTGATGCTTTTCGTGAAGGCATAAACATCAAAACTTCTCTTTGAGCCTGAGATTGCAAGCCTATTTCTGAGGAATAACAATTATTGTTATTATTATTATTATTATTGCTATTCTGATATTATTTTCAGAGAGCCTCCCTGACCCCTTTCTGTGAATAGGGATTCAATTCCTGTACCACTCTTCAGTGAACTAATCTTCTCACCTTCCCCCACCTGGCTCTTAGTCCTTCTATGGGCCATCACCAACCAACACACCATTGCCACCACTTCTTCCCATGGACGTCTTGTCCTTTTTGCTTGTGTAATTATAGTTATTATGTCTGTGCAATGAGGCTTTTTACTTTTCTATATTCTTTTTGCTCTTTTTTTTTTTTACCTTTTATTTTCTTTTAAATTTAAAGAAAGAAAAGTACTGGAGATCAAGCATTAGTCATCTTGTTGCTATCTCTGCATCCTCCTTTTTTCTTAGCATTTCCTGTCTACAGTGTGTATGTGTGTGTGAGAGAGTGAGAATATCTGTAACTTTCTCTGCGTAGGCAGACATTTCATTTACTGTTCACTCTTTCAACCTTTCTTTGCATGACTTGGTCACATTTGTCTGTGTATACATGTGTGAATGTGTAGCTATATATGTGTATATAAATGCACACAAACACATTGATATATGTACACATGTATATGTATATATGCATATGTACACATGTCTATGTATGTTTGAATGTGTATGTTTATAGCTATTTCTGTGTATGTCTGACCTTTAGAATATTTTCATTTTCTCTCTTTATTTTTTAAGTGCTTTGTTTCACTTATTTTTGTTTTGTTCTGAATTCTCTGAAGCATTGCCTTTCTAGATATTTCTCTGCTAAGTAACATGGTCATTTACGGTTGCCCTTGGATACCAGTTTGTTTGTTATAACCTGCAGATTCAGTGTTAAATACTGTTTTATGCTAAGAACAAATGTAACTTAACTGCTGGCAACTCTTGATGGATTTTGTTTGCCTTTTCCATTCTATGTGGCCATACACTAGTGTGTGTGTGTGTGTGTGTGTGTTAGAGAGAGAGAGATCTTGGCTAATCCAGAACAGAATCAGTCACTGGAAGGGTTTGCTGCACATGATGTAACATTCATGTGTCTATTATACGTGCAAACATTGTGTGTGCAATTAAATGTAAGCATGTACATGCAGCTCTGCATGTGCTTGTATGCATGCATCTGCGTAAGGGCAATTTCATAACACTGTGCAGCAGAAGTGTGAATTTCTTTTCAACAGAAGACACAAAAAACAAAAAAGCTTCTGTTTGTAAGCTGCTGCTGCTGAGTGTGTGTGTGTGTGTGTGTGTGTGTGTGTGTGCAGAAACATCTGTGATCAGTTATCTCAGTAAAATATAGACAATACATAATTGAGTATACCTGTCCTTGGGATCTACTCACATATATTAGTTTTCTGTATCTTACTTACTGACCACAATCCACCACATCAAGTGCTTTGAGTGATTTTACACCTTTGGCTTGCCAGGATAGGTTTCTTTGTTCATTGCTTCTACAAACTGTGCCTCTCTGTTCATAGATGTGCCTCTCTGTTCATAGATGTGCCTCTCTGTTCATAGATGTGCCTATTGCTTCCTCATTGAATTTGCATGTTTTCTGTGGAGGATGGAGGCCTTCATGATTTCTATCTTGTCTTTTTCTTTCATATTTACACAACACACACACACACACACACATATACATATATATCACACACACTTTTTTTTTTAAATTTTAACTTGCAAAATGTTAGAAAAGTCAGTTTGATGATTATCATCCATAAAACTCTTCACTGTCAAGTTATCCTTGTAATTTTCTGCCGATTAAAAAATATTTCAAAGATGTGCTTATATATATATATATATATATATATATATATATATAT
>NC_068990.1:93908074-93911517 GCF_001194135.2 Octopus bimaculoides | reverse complement strand
ATATATATATATATATATATATATATATATATATATATATATATATATACATATGTGTGTATAATATACATATGTATGTATATCGGGTGAAGATAATTCTTTTGTCAGTGACTTTTCATTTCTTTACATCATTCAGATAACATTTTTCTTTATAATGAACCCTCCATCTTATCTTCAATATCAGCTGACATATTTTTTCTACCAATCTTTTCTTTCCAAGTCCCTCTGGGTGTGTGTGCACATGTAAATGTCTCTTGTCTGTCTGAGGTAATAATTCTTTGTGTTTAATTTTTTTTCCATTCCTCACTGTGAATCGGAATTTTGCTTCAACTGACTTCTGCTTATGAATTACTTCATGTTATCACTGTCCTGCTTATTATTGTTACATTTCTACCGTCGCCCATGCAATATACCTTTTTAAGGTAACAGCTAATGTGTCCACATACCAACCAAAGGCTAAAATGAAATATTAGTCTCAAAATTAACAAGCAAAAAAAGACAAACACTTTCCAGTACAACCTGCTGTTGTTGTTGTTGTTGTTGTTCTATTGTATGAGTGCTTTTAAGTTAGTGTCACCACTTCATGTAACAACCCTTCTGTCACAGAGTTTTTCTATGTGAATAAGTCAGCTGTATTTGTCAAATTCTTTTATTTTTCAACCTAATCTACATCGCAGAGAAAAGAAATGGAGAAAAGAAATGGAGCTGCTCAGATTTGTCAGCGTTATGTGATGCCGGACATTTATTCGCTCTTAAAATGTTACCATTTAAAAGTATTTCACAAGCATTCTTACTGGTGAAGTTACCCTGCGGCCAAATTATGAAATGGTAAACCTTAATAATAACATTACCATTTGAATTGATATCTACATTGAAACAGAAGTACCACCAGTATATAAATATGTATATCTATATATATATATATATATAAAGTTGCAAAGTCATTTGCATTATATTTGTTTAGTTGTATCTGGCAACAATAGCTGTGGTGCATTGATGATGATTGCAGTTTCCACTATTGTTGATGTGTGCAAGTTGTTGTTGTTGTTGTTGCAGTTGAATTTCTTCAGGATTCAATAAGAACACATCTGCAACATGAATTCTACAGTTGCACTTTGGCTTTATTTTACATATGTGTAAAATGCTTGCTCTGATTATAAACATGTTAACTGCTGGAAACTGAAATAATGGTTTAGGAGTCATCTTGCCTCCGGAGGTAAGCAGGTGGGTGTTTTAGTGGTGATTAGAGTGAAAAAAAGGAAAGGGGTTTAGGGTTGAACTGACTCTCAAAAACTGTTTTTGAGAGGTGCACTAATGCTGATGCTGTTATTGTACACACCACATATGGTTGGTGCTTTTCTTTTGCAGTGCTGTTGCCTGGCGATCTGGTTAACATTCTAGTCAAAAAAAAATGGAGATGTTGGTCACTCCACTTCCAAACAGAACTTGCATTGCCATCTTCCTCTAGCATACATGGGATTGGGCCTGCTGCAGCGATAGTATTGTTTCTGTGAACTATTGCAAAAGAGATCATTCAACATCTCACCTTTTCTTCAAGTCTTGCTTTAATTATATATAATATCTCTCTCTCTCTCTCCCTCTTTCTATATATATATATATTTTTAAAACTTTCTTCATTTTTTTTCTTGTTCTTATCCTTTTTCCTTTCATCTCCAAAAAGTGTATTTGCTGAGAGTATGACAGGCTGTGTGTATGGTGCATTCAGATGCAGTGATAACAAGCAGACTTGAGAATTGGTTGAGAGTTTTGATCTTAAAAGAAATTGCAGGAATCTCCTGCCAAGTATTATGTCTCTTCTTGCTGAGGAAAACAAAACAGAAAAAAAATAAATAAATAAAACAATTACAATGTTTAAAGAGAATTGATGGTGACCCCTTTAATGCTTAAAATCACTTCATTCAACATCAAAATCTTTTTCCTTTTTTTTTTTCAAACTTTCTACTACATTATTTTTCTCTACACCCATAAATATAATTTTAATAATTGATGGGAAACAAAATTTCCTACTATAAGACTACTGGACTTTTTTTTTTTTCTGTGCCATCCAAACCTTACACTTGCATCATGCTGCTCTCTCCCACTGTTTTTTTTTTTTTTTTTTTCTGTGTGGCTTTGTAAATTTCTATAATGCTTGGCTACATATCAGGGGTGTGTAATAAGTATGTTTGTGTGTGTGTGTGTGTGTGTTTATATGTTCACAGGTCTTTTACCTTTCAACATTTACCTTAATCACAACTAACTTTCTCTCTTCTACGAAAAGAAGTCTATCTCAGATTATTTTGTAAGCACACACATTTTTTACTCGCGTTACACTGTAAAATTAAACAAAACAGAAGGGGAAAATTCTCATTGTTAGAAATTAAAGGTATTTCTTGTTGATAAATCTTTGATTAATGATGTTGTCTTCTCAAAATCATGGAACAATTTGCTAAAATAATGTTTCTATGAGATAGCAATTGTTTATTTGTTACAAGTCAATCATTGGGAAACAGGTTTCAGCCTTCAAATTCAAACACTGACTTAATCTTCAGTTATGTAAAATACGTTTTGAAAGTTAGTATTGGTACCTGCATGAATGCATACATAAAACCATATATATATATATATATACACACACAAATAAATAAATAAATACATATAAGGAAAAGTTTGACTGTAACTTCAAAGTTTTAGTTTTCTTGTCTTTGTCAGACTAACAAAGGTAAGTGAGCTGAAATTTCCAAGTCACTGTCATCTGTTTTCTTGTAAAACTTTAATAAACTTGTCCTCTACTTTAAAAGTATTGAGTAATTCCTCATTTTTATGTTAAATTATTTTTATCTATAGCTTGACATGAAAACACACACACACACACACACACACATTTTATCAACTCCTTCTTGCAATGCATATGACCATCAGAAAGCACCATAACATAAAGGCCAAGTGTTATCTACCAGCATTTACACATTTACACATCTCATATTGTGGTTGTCCATTCATGAATGCACATCATTGCAACCCATTCATAATTTTCTTCTTTACCAACATCCCTCAACTGCCACATTATATTTCCCCCCCCCCACCAACTCAACTAGACATGGCTTCTTATAGTATCTACTGTGTGGTCCCAAAAGCACATCCATCAAACTGGGTCTATGGGTTGCTGGTTGCCTCTAAATATTCTGTAGTTCTAACAACATTATCAAACCAACAGCTACAAAAGCTCAAAGCTCTCATACTTTAAATGTTTCCAATATGTCTGCCTATCTATTTAATAGAGAGGCAGACATAAAAATTGGTTTGAATTCTCTTTTAGATTTACTCTTCCAATCCTTCACAAATGCATTTCTATTTTAATAATTCTTACACTTGTTTAAGGATTTCCAGATCTGTAACTCTTTAAGGTTCTTTCTTTCTTTCTAATTCCGCTTTCTCTCTTT
>NC_068990.1:93906493-93907664 GCF_001194135.2 Octopus bimaculoides | reverse complement strand
ATATATATATATATACAGTAAATTGTCAAGTAAAATTTTAATCTAAAAATAGATTTTTTAATTTAAAATTGAATGAAAAATGAAAAAAAAAAGAATATCTGATTCCACATCATTTTTTTTTCCTCTCTTTTTCAAATGTTTGGAGGAGGGTTTATTCCTAACTAAACTCTAAGAATATTTTAAATATCTTTAATCTTCAATTAATCTCTGAGAAAATTTGGTCCATTGCACAATGACTGCAAGGTTGACATTGTACCAGTGCTCAGTCAAGCACTGATCAACGACTAGCATTGAGTCATTTTTGCCCAGGAACTGAGCTGCAATAGGCATCACTCTAAGTCTTCTCTATGTTATTTAACATGGCCTTGATGACTGACAAATTATATTTCATTTATCTGTTATCTATGAAAGAAAACAAAATTTATCCTTTTTGTGAATTCACATCCTGTTTTTTTCCTTTCTTATTACTGATCGGCTGTCTATAATTATCATTACTTTTATTATTATCTCTTTTTTCCCTCCTTCTCCTGCTCTCATGAAAAGAAATGGAAGCCAAAAACAAGAAAAAAAAATCTGATAAGCAAAATTGGAAAGCAAAATTGAAAAAAAAGAAGAAAAAAAAAAGAATATCTGTTTAATATTTTGGTGGCTGTACTGTACAAGTTATTTGTTGCTGTGAAAAACTTCATCAAGTGTGCAGAAAAAGCTTACCAATATTTCTCTCTCCCTTCTTCAATAGACCCAATCCTGACAAATTTCCTTTTAAACCAGTCACTGTTACATGATGACTTAGGCAATGTCACCTCACAACTGACCAAAACTATATTTTACCAACACAACTGGCACACACACACACACACACACACACACACCATTTTTCTATTATATAACATCAAAACAAGACATGAGGTGCAAGTTATGACATACATTTAATGGTGTCCTTGTCAACAGGAAGTAGAGAAGCCATGTGCCATGTTTAAACATCTCACTTGGCAGAGACTGGTAGCACTGACAGAAATAAGGGAGCCATTATTGTACATTTGACACCAAAATAATAATAAAATGACCAACAAGCAAATTTCCCATTCAATATAACCAACCAACCAACCACACAAAATATGTTTCATTCTTGACCTTCAATGTCTTCACTGCCCAGAGCTTTCCATCGGCA
>NC_068990.1:93902974-93906248 GCF_001194135.2 Octopus bimaculoides | reverse complement strand
ATATATATATATATATATATATATATATATATATATAATTTGAAACCTGTGCAAAAGTCAAGAAACTACCAACTTGAAATATCAAATCCTACTCAACATTTGCTACTTAAGAGATAAAGATACATTGCCTTATATGGAATATTTTTGAAATGGTATATAGAGTTTAAAAAAAATACAAAAAAAAAAAACCAAAGAAATATTGATCTATTTTCATTTATTATGCAGCTTAACTTGTTTATTCTTTGGGGCAGCAGTTTCTATGGCACTCCGATGGATGTTTCTTGCTCAAAATGAGCAACAGTCTGTGATGTATGAACCATTTTAGATGTCCTGATTTTCTTCTCCAGTTTACAGATATTCTGACCAGAGTCTCATGTCACTACTTAAACCATGGTCAGTCACACACCAGGACAAATAATAATTCCCAAATAATGAAAAAAAAACTTAAATTCCCCATAGGCATTTCAAAATGACTTCACTGTGTCGGAAGCAGAAATTATTTAGTAATAAAAAGTACAAAAAGTATAACTGATGTATCAATATTCGGAACACAATATCGGCTGGAGAGAATGTGACTCCATTCTAAATGTTCCCTCCCCCCCATCCCTACAGTCTCATACTCTTTGCTTTGTCCTTCTACATCTCTTAGATTCTTTCTCACCATTTCCTTATGTCTTTCTTTCTTTCTTTCCCTTTTCTTCCTCTCCTATTTCTTGGCTCTGTATCACCCTCTCAGCTATCTCTATTGCTTCATTATAACCCCCTCCCCCTTCTCTCTCTCTTTCTCTCTCTTAATGGGCTCTTCTTTCAGTATTGCTAACAAACACCAGGTATTGAGTACCAAGTACTTCAACATCACAGGTAGCTGCAACAAAAATCTAGAGTAGTTCAGCTAGTGGCTTTGGATTCTTTTCTTCTTCTTCTTCTTCTTCTTCTTACTGTAGCGGCTTCAGTGTGGACTCTGTCAGTCAGCAAGCTTCTAGGCCTGCCTGCTGTTCACCTTTCAAACATTCATTGTGGTACTCTTTTCATACATCAACCTTTATATCCAAACATGCCCACACTTTCACCCCTAATGTAATTTCATTTTGAGGCCAACTACCTCTTTCTCATCCTAGATTTTAAATCTCTCAGACAATCAACTGTTCTAGGGTGTTCATCAAATTGTGACTTAGTTTAGTTTCAATATTAATCCTCATTTTGTCATCATCATCATCATAATAATAATAATCTACATAATCATTATACAAATGGAACCAAGCAGGCTCCTCACAAGAGGCTTTTACATTACAAACCCGGTTGTTTTCATGTACTAAATATAGCTGTGAAACATTTCCCCATTAATCTGTTGAATGGCTGTTTTTGTGGTGGGGGAGATCAGTCATAGAATTCGTAACCATTAGTGGTATCCTACCCTGATAATAGTGCCAATGTCAGTGTTGGTGGGATAATAGTGTCATTGGTATGTCTTCAGGAAACCAGTTTCAACACTATTAGCTGTGAGTTCATTCCTTAATGTGCCAGTGGAAGTACATTATTTGTGATGGATGGGATAATGAGGTTGGTTTGATCCACAGATAGGGCATTACAGGCAATCTTTGTTTGGAGAACCATCAAGAAAACAACAGTACAACTGATGTCACCCAGTTTCCTACAATGGAAAATGTTTCGGTTTCTATTTCTCTCTGGTTGTTGAAATTTGAAGTTTTCCATTGAATTACTTCACTGATTTCTTAACAAAGGAGGAAAAAAAGAAAATAATAAAAAGCTTCATCTCAGACATGTTGAATGAAGATTTGACTGAAAGAAATGTCATTCCTAAGTTGTTTCATATCAACAATTGCCATTATTTGGATGGTGATGATCCATGCATATTTTAGAAGCTGTTAATTTCCACTTATAAATAATTTAACAATCTAATTTTCATTATGATTAATTAAATATCCTTTTTTTCTTCTTTGTAATTACGATAGTCTCTCTTAAATTTATTAAAATGAAATCTTGTCAGATTAGCAATTTAGTTTCTGGAGTATTTGATTGTATTATTTTTCATTTTCTCCGAGGTCAGTGATTGACAGAATTGTTAGAGCAACAGAAGAATGCCTTAGGTATTTAGTTACAGTTCTTTACATTCTGAGTTCAAATCCCACAAAGGTCAGCTTTGCTTTCCATCCTTTCAAGGCTGAAATATTGACACTGTTTTATTGACCTTCAAAATTACTGGTATCATGCCTAAATTAGAAAAACAGTTTGCTTTTTGTACATAGACTCACTTATACAACATATGTCTGTATCTCCAAAACTGTTTATTGGTTTCTGGTCATATTTGCTTTTTTTTTCATTTTGATTTGCAAAGAAATCACTGAAGCGCTGTCGTTTGTGATGCTTCTTTGCCATAAAGAGTTTTGCTAACCCTTTCCCACTGCCTGATTGCACTCATCCTTTCATTAGAAGGTGCAGTTGTTGACAATCTGCAGGAGTGTCTGCGAGAATTACCTTTTTCTCTCCATTCCATTTGTGCAGGTGTTCAGTTCTGATCCACCATCAACACCCTCATCACTACCAGCAGCCTGAAACAGCCACTAACAACTCCATTAACCTTTTCCACCACAATCATTATTAGAACCATTCGCTCCACCACCTAACCACAGCAGCCATTGTCACCCACTTTCATTATGATCCTTCTGGGTACCATCACCTACCATTTCTCACTCATCAGTTGCTGCCATCCAATTCACACTCTTCTTTTCCTCCTCCTCCTCATCTAAAGATCTCACTGAAGGTATTTAAAAACAAAAAACAAAAAACAAACAACCTATACGCACAAAAGTCACAAGAGAGCTGTTGGTAAAAACCATTACTCAGTATAGGCACACAACTGAACCCAACCAGCAGCTGTGTATTCTGCAGCTCTTTCCCTTCCACTCCTCTCTAACCCCCTCTCATCTTCCTTTCTCTCTCCCCCTTCTAGAATTCTCTCTCTCTCTCTCTCTCTCTCTCTCTCTCTCTCCTGTCCTTAGATTTCTCTAAACCTCTTCTCCAATTTCCTTCATCTCTATCAATTTCTCTCTTGCTTCCTCTTACATTCTGTTTCTCATTCTTTGCAGTGTGTGTGAGATTATATATATATGTGTGCACATGTTAGTGTATGTATATATTAACGTGTGTGTGTATATATATATTAATGTATATTAATGGGTGCGTATATGTAGATATATTCATATCACATGTGTATATATAATTTAATATATATATATATATATATATATATATA
>NC_068990.1:93901315-93902135 GCF_001194135.2 Octopus bimaculoides | reverse complement strand
TGTATATATATATATATATATATATATATATATATATATATATAGTGTTTGTGCTAGACTTAAACCCAAATCACAATGTCAACCTTGTCCAAGGAGTATTGGATATTTCAACTGGAACAAGAAGGATTTAGTTTTTTTTTTTTCTCTGTTTTCTTCCTTGGAATCTAGCTTCAATAGCTTGCTGCCACTTTAATTAAAGTTTGAGCCCCCACTCCCCTCCTACAGCACTCTCCTTCCATCAGAGTCGCTGTTCTACACCCAATGACTCTTATGGCCAAATTTATTTTTGTTTCAACATCAATTTAAATACTATTGCTACTCCTACTACTTTTTTTTTTCAAGGGTTATTACTAACTTCTATAAAAATAAAGAGAAAAAAAAAAACAATTCTATTACTACTACTACTACTACTACTACTATTACTACAACTACTACTACTTTTACAACACTTCTATTATCATTAATTTTTATTTTTATTAATCGTTATTTATTGATATTATTACATCAACCACTTCTACATTTATTACTTTTATTACTACTACTACTACTATTATACTACTATTACCACTATACTACTACTACTACAACATGAAGTATGTAGTAGTAATGATCAGTTTATCTATTGTTGCTTCATCAAAAAAGGTTTTTAAAAATATCCCCACCCCCCACCCGCTATATCTTACTTGTAAAAGAGTCCACGGTACAGTTCCATTCTGAAGACACATAATCACCACCTTACCACCACTCCTACAACTACCACTACTACTACTACTGCCATTTCTCTCTCTCTCTCTCTCCTTTCTCCCAAAACTTCTCTTCT
>NC_068990.1:93894019-93899538 GCF_001194135.2 Octopus bimaculoides | reverse complement strand
AGAAAAATGTAAAACAGTGGAAGCACCAAAGGGAAATATTAAATCCTTGGCCAAACTTGTGGCCACTTTTAGAAAAAAGACATTAGATATTATTTTCAATTTTCAAAAAATCAGTGAATGTATTTCACTTGAAATATGTTTTCAAAGGCGGATAGGCATCGACAACCAGCAAGCCATGCTATTCTAGACTCATGATGAGCAATGACTCTGAAACTAGACTCTGGATGCTGGCTTTGCTGGGTGGAGGTGCTTGTCTCCACTTTGAAAACATAAGGACACAGGAAATGTGTCAAGTCCAACAGGAAACACTGTTTCCTTGGGCCAAATGACAGTAATATTCTTCCCTTTTATGGGACTGTCACTTTAAGTTGACAACATACTATCTCATTAGATACAGCATTGAGCATTAGTTTAGTCATAAATCCTGCCTTCTCTAATTATAAACATGACTAAAGAATGATCCAGTTTGTGATTCATAACTAGTTTGATACCAACCCACTTGAGATTGTTGCTAGTTTTACAATACAAACTTAGTTTTAAAGTGATTCTAAATTAAGATGTGCCAAGAAAATTTCATGTTAATTTATGTTTTGAACAGCAGCTTAAAAATGACTTATTTTACTAATTTCTTCATTATTTTCAAAATTAATATGAAACAGAGACAGTGTAGTAAAGATTTTTGCCAACATAACATGGCAGTCCTGGTTTATGATGAATGTCGCTGTAATTTAGCCCCAGGAGACATCGTCTCCAGCTGGCTATACGATACAGATCATGTCGTATAGCCAGCTGGAGATGATGTCTCCTGGGGCTAAATTACAGTAACGTTCGTCCTAAACCAGGACTGCCATGTTATGTTGGCAAACAATCTTTACTCCAAAGAACTGTTGCTGAATATCTCTCGTTGTGAGATTTAAAAATAGTAATTTTCTAGAGGCAGAGTATTTCCAAAGAAATACAGTAACAAATGGCTTAAAATAACTTGTATTAGAATACATATGAAGTTGATTAGTAAAGAGGTGACAGAGGCACCAGATCCGAGGTTATTGTAGTTGTTTTTGATAAATATATAAAGGTATTTACTAAACCCTTTCATTGCCATCTTCCTCTTGAAATACACTTCCTTTTGTCGCAATTAATTTTGAAAATAATCATTATCATCATTGTTGTTTAATGTCCGCTTTCCATGCTGGCATGGGTTGGACAGTTTGACTGAGGGTTGACAAGCCAGAAGGCTGCACCAGGCTCCAATCTGATCTGGCAGAGTTTCTACAGCTGGATGCCCTTCCTAACACCAACCACACCTAGAGTGTAGTGGATGCTTTTACATGCCACCAGCACAAGGGCCAATCAGGCAGTACTGGCATCAACCATGATCAAATGGTGTTTTTTACGTGCCACCAGCACAGGAGCCAGTCATGCGACACTAACAACGATCACGCTCGAATGGTGCTTTTTACGTGCCACTAGCACGGGATCCAGTCAGTTGCCCTGGCAACGATCACGCTCAGCTGGTGCTTTTAACATTCCACTGGTACAGGTGCCAATCAGGCGGTACTATCATCAGTCACGACAACGATTTCACTTGCCTCAACAGGTCTTCGCAAGCGTAGTTTGTTGTCCAATGATTGAAGGGTACTCTTAAATGGGCTGGTTATATAGGACTGGCTTACGCCATGGTCTCACTTGGCTTGCCAAATTTTCTCAAGCACAGCATATCTCCAAAGGTCTCGGTCTCTTGTCATTGCCTTGGTGAGGCCCAATGTTCAAAGGTCATGCTTCACCACCTCATCCCAGGTCTTCCTGGGTCTACCTCAAGTTCCCTCAACTGCTAGGGTGTGACACTTTTTCACACAGCTATCCTCATCTATTTGCAACACATGACCATACCAGCACAGTCGTCTCTCTTGCACACTACATCTGATGCTTCTTAAGTCCAACTTTTCTCTCAGGGCGCTTACACTGTCGTGTATGCACACTGACATTACACATCCAGCGGAGCATTCTGGCAATCACGACCCATGTTTCACTGCTATGTAGCATGACTTTTCTCACACAGGCACCATACAGTCTACCTTTTACTCTGATCGAGAGGCCCTTTGTTACCAACAGAGGTAGGAGCTCTCTGAACTCTGCCCAGGCTATTCTTATTCTAGCAGCTACACTCTCAGAGCATCCACCCCAGCTACTGACTTGGTCACCTATGTAGTGGAAGCTATCAACTACTTCTAGTTTTTCCCCTTGGAATGTGATGGAATCTGTTTTCTGTACATTGTCAGTGTTTACTGCCCCTGAGCATTTGCCACACACAAAATCTATCTTCCCAGTTAACCTTCCTTTGATATTGCTGCACCTCTTATGTGTCCAGAGCTTACACTGGGTACATGAAAATAATGAATTTCATAAAATAAATTTGTCATTATACTGATGTTTGGACCATAACATGAAATTTTGCGGGTAGACTTTAATTTAGAATCACTTTAAAACAGCAAGTTCATATAGAACCAGGGGTGGTCTTTGGAGAGTTGGAATCAAAAACAGTTATTAACAATGTTTATGTATGTTTTGTGAATTTATTGTATATTTTTAAGTTTAGTTTAGAAACATTTGAAACCAATTTGACATTCTTAACAGAATCTTCTACATGGTTTCTGATATAATCCTGCTATTTATGATTGTTCTTATTGATCTTAAGAGGGGAGAGGTTAAATTACATTTTTCATATCTGGCTCTGTATTATTGTCAATGAAATTCAGACGACCAACTTTTAAAAGTAACATATTCAGTGTACAACAAAAATCAAGATAACAGTGAACCTTATGAAATGTCTCACAACAATCACTTTATCACCTGAGCTAAAAAAAAAAAGAAAAGAAAAATAGATCAACCACATGATCAAAACATAACTTTAGAAAGGTGATTCTTGACCTGGGCAAGTAGCACCCCCGCCTTAGAGTTAAAGGGCAGTGTACAGGTAATGTTAAGGTGAGGTTAGGTGTTTAACCCTTTAGCATTTAAACCAGCAGTATCTGGCCCGAATATTCCGCTTGTTTTATTTTCAAGCCAGCCAGATCTGGTCTCTCACACCTACCTTGCAATATGTCATTCTAAAAATAAAGAATCACATCAGTGAAATCTCAAAGCTACAAGATAATGCATGATTAATTGAAAGCCATGTGAATAAAGATTGATATTTGACAGAATAATCTGAATGTTAAAGGGTTAAAGACAGTAATGAATCATGGGTACACATACTGTTTGCCCAGAGGATTATGTCCTTCACCAGAGCAATTTCAGCTCACATTAGATTAAAATATAATCACAGAAACCATTAGAAGCTGATATATTTATGAAACAAATGAGTATTGTAGGATTGGTAGTAAGTTCTTGGTAAATTTGATTTCTGATTGGAATCGATTTATATCTCATTTATGAAATCAATATTTCTGGCCGAACGCATGAACGTCACATCGTCGAGTTTGTTTAGAGAGTGTCTTAACAGTATGATAAGATTAAAAAGCATCAAGCAGGTCTTCTCTTCATCATTATTTATTTAAATAATTCAATGAAACAGAAAAGAACATAGTTTGCAAGGAAAAGAAGTTTCGTTTAACACTCGCTGAATAAATAGCAAAAGGTACATCGATTTTTATTGAAGTAACACCAGCCAGAATGTTTATTTTGGATAAAAGAAAGGGAAGAAACTAGGCAAATTGGTAAGATTGATATTCACGAATTCCGTACAGATATTTTGACAGGAGGAGGAGAAATAAAGTGAACTAAGTCAAGTGTCATTGTGGTTTCGTTATTAAGCAGAAAGGCCGAAACGTAAGACAAGTCAAGTGTCATTGTCGTCTTTGAGTTAGTTTATGCTGTTTTCAGTTGGAGTCGGTGATTATTAAGAATGTAATTTTATATGTAGTATCAAGAAGGGAATTTTCTGAGTGTAACGATTTCCTTATTTGTTGGCCTGTGACTTTGTTTTCAAGTGAGAGAGATATCTCAATGGAGGTGAAAAGCTACGCTGCAGTGACCGAAAGACAGGATGCTGTGGTTCCGAGTTTGCTGGAGGAGCACGAAGTGGATTACAAGGTGAAGCTTGTTGAAAAATACCAAGATATATATTTAAGAGGAAGGGGTCTAACATGAAGTTGATCACTCCGCGCCAGAGGAAGAAAATGGAAAGAAGAGAGAGAGAGAGTCTATAGAACGTTCTCGAAAAGCAAGAAAAGAATAGAGATTGCAACTCAGGAAGAAGTGGAGGAATACCTGAAGGATATTGGCTTCTATACCAGAGGAAGAAGGTACGGCCCAGTGGCAGTCACTTTTGTCTCCGAAGGGGAGGCAAGAAGGTACTCCACTGTGGCGTTACACTCGGAAGAATGGACACACCTGCCTACCCACCGAAGCAAATGTGTTACCAGGGTCAGGATAGGCTGGATTCCACTTGAAATTGAGCCCGAGTAGCTAATAGTAGCGGTCTTCACCGTAGGAGAGGAAGGAAGAGATGAGGACGTGCAAATAATCCGGGTATCCCGGACCCAACAAATAAATTGATAGAGGTACGGGCTGGAGATATTCTTCATGGTCAACCAAGTAGAGCTGGCCAATGGGGTCAAGCTAGAAGTAATGCTGGTAGGAAGGCTACCGACTTGTTATTCTTGTGAACGGAAGCGACATATAAAAAAAAAGGCGTCCCAAACAAGTAAAAGAGATTGCAGAAATAGAGGACAGGACTTGGAAACGAAGCAAACGACCCAAGACACGGAACAGGAACCAGAGTTCACAAAGCAGGAAGAGAGAAAGGAGAGACTACCCGCCAGAGGAGGAATTACGACAAAAGAAACACAAGACAGAGGAGGCAGAATCATACCGAAGACAAGCAGAAACAACGTGCCCACAGTATCACCAATAAAGACAAACACACAAGACGTACAGGTGGGCAAAAATATAGACAGAAAGAAACTATATTTGGTAACATATTGCACGATACAGAAAATTTCAAAGAAAACTAACGCAAATAAAATACACTTCCAGGGTAAATTTAACAGAGGATTAGGACAAGGAACGAAGTGCATGTTAGTCAACAAAGAAAGATTTAGAATATTGAATGAAACGTTTCCATAACAAGTGAACCCACTTGGTCCGGAGGAGAGGAATGAACCCCACCGTCCAGCGGTGGAATAAAATGATATAAAGAGTGACATTTCAGTGGTAGGTAAAAATTAATCCAACTCAATTTTCAGGAAAAAAATCAGAGTATATCACTATATTCTTGTGACTAAGCAGTAAAGCTGAAACGTTAGTCAAGTATATCGTTGGCGTTTCGTGAATAAATACGAAATGATAGCCAAGTTGGCGTTTCGTGAATAATTAGAAAAGGTGAAACGTAAGCCAAATACATCGTTGGCGTTTCGTGAATATACAGAAAAGCTTAAACGTAAGTCAAATACATCGTTGGCGTTTCGTGAATAAGTAGAAAACGTGAAACGTAAGCCAAATACATCGTTGGCGTTTCG
>NC_068990.1:93893220-93893919 GCF_001194135.2 Octopus bimaculoides | reverse complement strand
AAGCAGAAAAGATGAAACGTAAGCCAGATATAACGTTGGCGTTTCGTGAAGAAGCAGAAAAGCTGAAACGTAACCCAAATACATCGTTGGCGTTTCGTGAATAAACAGAAAAGCTGAAACGTAAGCCAGATATAACGTTCGCATTTCGTGAATAAGCAGAAAAGCTGAAACGTATGCCAAGTACATCGTTGGCGTTTAGTGATTAAGCAGAAAAGCTGAAACGTAAGCCAAATACATCGTTGGCGTTTCGTGAATATGCAGAAAAGCTGAAACGTAAGCCGAGTACATCGTTGGCGTTTCGTGAATAAGCAGAAAAGTTGAAACGTAAGGCGAGTACATCGTTGGCGTTTCGTGATTAAGCAAAATAGCTGAAACGTAAGCCAAATACATCGTTGGCGTTTCGTGAATAAGCAGAAAAGCTGAAACGTAAGCCGATTATATCGTTGGCATTTCGTGAATATGCAGAAAATCTGAAACGTAAGCCAAATACATCGTTGGCGTTTCGTGAAAAAATAGAAAAGCTGAAACGTAAGGCGAGTACATCGTTGGAGATTCGTGAATAAGCAGAAAAGCTGAAACGTAAGCCAAGTACATCGTTGGCGTTTCGTGAATAAGCAGAAAAGCTGAAACGTAAGCCGATTATATCGTTGGCATTTCGTGAATATGCAGAAAATCTGAAACGTAAGCCAAATACATCGT
>NC_068990.1:93878614-93890657 GCF_001194135.2 Octopus bimaculoides | reverse complement strand
ATAAGCAGAAAAGCTGAAACGTAAGCCGAGTACATCGTTGGCGTTTCGTGAATAAACAGAAAAGCTGAAACGTAAGCCAAATACATCGTTGGCGTTTCGTGAATATGCAGAAAAGCTGAAACGTAAGCCAAATACATCGTTGGCGTTTCGTGAATATGCAGAAAAGCTGAAACTTATGCGGTGTATCTCATCGCCGTCTCTTGATTAAGGAAAAAGGCTTAAATATTGCCCGAGTATATCGTAGTTGTCTCATTACTTTCGAGACAGTATTTCTTCACAAACCAAATATTTAGTCATTTTTCGTCAGGCTATCACCTGCCGTACGACCACCAACAAGTTGACGTCTTTTGATGTTCCAGAGATCTGTCATTTTAATGAATTGTAATTAACTTTTTCTCATGATATCCGAGAAGCAATATAGCAAAACATATAAAAGAACACTAATAGGAAATTTTAAAAAATTAAAATAATCGGGTTTAACTGTTTTTTTGATATTTCAAAGTTATGATATGATGATAGGTGTTTCCATTATTTTGTTGAACTCGTGTAAATCACTGACGCTCGTGATTTCGCAGAAACACCCAAAATGGCCACCGAGCATATGATCGTTGTTTCGTAGTTACGGAGAAAGCTAGAAATGTCCACCGTATTGAAACGGTTGCTTTAATATCGTATGATTGCATACCAGTCGTAGAATGTGGTGATTTACCTATTTTATCACTTTTATAAGCGTGTTTTATCTTATTTATTTCAAGCGGTTGTATTTTATTTTCTCTCCCAAATTTCTACGAGAGAAAATAAGACAACCGAATATAGATAAATCTGTTGTATTTCCTTATTCTCTAGGGGTCATTAACACCAATTTTTTTTTCTAAACAAATATACCGACCACATTATTAATCCAACTGTATCTTATAACTTGACTGGAGAACACATAATATACCCTTGTCTTAACAGAATTCTACTTGTTGCCCATTGCAAGGATACAATATGAAAAAAGCTGTCAGTTTTGTTTATAAGTTTAGCCTCACAAACTACCATGAAAATAATTTGCCCCATCTATCATGTTGCCATTTCTATTTGCTACAAAATCTTATGTATAAATCATTAAGAAAACAAGGATATATAAAAAAAACTAATAAAGGCTACTATTATTACACATCAGAATACCCTTAATTTGTTTAAATATCCTCTCCACTATAGCAATATAATTAGTGATAAAGCAATCTACTTTAATATCCTTGATTTTTTTTAACAAGTAAAACCATTATACATTGTATTGGACACAAAAGTCTGTCACCGTTTCTTATGGAAATACTTTGAAAACATTTCCTAAACACGTCTCTTCTCCCTTCTTCAAATGAGTAATGGGAAACATCCGTTTGCTTAGAGCGAAATATCTTTAATCCTTTGCAGACAAAATAAGATAGTAGTCAAATTATAAAAAAAGAATTCCTTTACAATGAATGGTCATAACTTGTATTTAGTTCCGTCTTTAAAACGTCCCTTCTAGGCAGGGTGAATTTCTTTTCTCCCTTACAAGATCGCCTATAAAAGTGGTTTAATTTTTAACAAGGAAACACAACAACGAACATCCCTGTTTGAAATGGAGGTTTTGCTTCTTTGCTTGAAGAAGTAAACTTCATCTTAAAATATACAAACCAGCCATGGGCTGTGGAAATTTATGATTATTATCAAATAGTGTAGAAAAAATATTATGGTAGTGTTTTTTTAATTCAATCGACGTAAAGTGGCCAGTTTTTGAAGTCCTTAAAAAAGAAATGACTGTCGTGGGATTTTCCTCTTTGTCCTCAAAACAAAAAAAGAAAACCTGTGCCTACGAAGAATCGAAGTAGTTTATTATTTATTAGTCAGAGGAGAGGAGGGGGTATCGTTCACCTCTGTAAATGTTTGATGCTGGAAAACAGGAGCCTTCAGCAGAGACACTCGTTCTGTTGCAAACGAAAATTTAAAAACAATGAGATGTATGCCATAATTTTATGCCATACTTTAAAGAAATAATTTCATCAAACTGTAAAGAAATGTGGTTTCAAAATGACTCCGTTGAGGGTTTATAAATTGTCGTTACCTTCATGAGAATTAATAATAACGAGATGGAGCCGAGAAAATAAATTAGCGGTATAAGGGAAGTAACTCCAGCTGGACTATTTACACTGGCAACGTCAGTTTCGAAATGTTAATATGATATTGACGATGGCGTCGACGACGGAGGACCTTTCTTCTTCTTTTGACTTCAAAATAAGGTCGTTTACGGATTTACATTTCAAAAATATATTTGCCAAGCCGTTTTGCCTGTTCGTCTCCTAACAAATATGATGTTAATTCAGCAGATCTCAACTTTTTATAGTCTAGTTTCCCAAATTCACCAAATGGTGGTTTACAAACTGCCCTCTCTCTTTCTATGAGGAGACGGATTAATCAAACAGAAGTTAATTTTGCACTGAGGGACATAATCAAATGTTCTTCGATCCCACTTTTTAGATATTTTCGCAGTGTCCCCTACGCTAGATTTTTACTAGATTTTACGAAAGACAAGGACCTTTATCATTGTTTCTGATATAGACACAAGGCTACTGAGGTGAAAGGGTTGGTCGAGGCCATCGACCCCAGTATTTCCCTGGTATGTTTTATCGACACCAGTGGAAGATATGCAAAGCTGACTTTGAAGGGATTGGAAATCACAACAAATACCACAAAGAATTTTTCCCTATCGATCCTGGCCAGTTCTTCACTTTAATGCTGACCGCGGAACACTTTCGCTTTCTGCCTCACTGGCAACACAATGTCCAGAAAAATGTGTTAAATACGACGTGGTATCAAAAAGTTCCCGGATTAGCACGCCAACAGTTAGCAGCTCGTGGCTGCATGCGCAGTGACGACAGCTAGCAGTGACCTTCACGAGGCAGCGTGCCGAGTGACATTTTGCTGTGTTTTCTTTGCAAGGTGTTAAATTTATGTTTTTGTGATCATGTGTGTCTATTGTAGTCTGCAATTTTGTCAGACAGGAATCAGGAACCAACGCGAAATTTTGCATTAAACTTGAGGAGTCTACTACAAAGCTTACAGCGACGAGGCAAAGAGCGCTTCAAAAACGGAAGAACGTCCCTGGAAGACGATGAGCGTCACCCCTGAAAATGTGGTTTTGTGCCTCAAGAATTCGTCCCCCAGAGTCCGAGAGTTCTACTGCGACGTTTTGCAGCGTTTGAAGGAGGACATTCGGCGGAAGCGACTGGATCTGTGGAGCTCTAATGATTCCGCTAATTCGTTTTCATTTAGAGAAAAAGAAAAAGCTAAATATTATTATAAAGAAAGCTACTTATAAGTTGTAGTTATGTAACTTTCACTAAAACAAAGCAATTATTACGATCTTCGCTGAGAAGAGAATTCATCTAACTTCCAGTTTTAATGTTTTTTTTTTTTTTAAGAAATGAAGTTTTTAAAATCATTATTGAAGATTTCAAATACACGCCAATCAGATGACACAATTCTATTCACTGCGATGCGCCTTCTTTCACCCCTTACATTGTATCCTTTTCCTTACACTGCTTCCGTCGTCTTTTGTTTTTTTTTCAACACTTCCTCCATTCGTCTCCATTTGTGAAAATTTTGACATCATATCAAAGTCTCATTTGTGTATCACACAATACACGAGGAGTGGTGCAGAAAAGCTCCTGACTTTAAGGGCATCGCAAAAAGGTAGATCTGTTACCTTTACAGGACAACTATTTAGAAGATAGGCAAAAAATCCTGATGGTATTCAATATATCTTTCTCTTTTCTTCAGATTTAACGTATGATGGCAGCTCCAACAATGGATTTTGGTAAGACCGAAACACGGGCGGTCATGAAGTCCTCTTTTTGCAAGGTAAAGGAGCGGCAGAATTCCATAGCAAAATAAAGGAAGTCTTGAAGGATGGCTGCCCATCTTACTCCACAGTGAAAAATCTGGGTATCAAGGTTTCGGGCTGGTCATTTCGAAGTCACAAATGAACCCTGGTCAGGGCGGCCAACTTTCGCGATCCCAGAGGACAAAGCCGATGCTATGCATGTGATTCTCGAGGACCGATGGATTTCAGTGAAATTCAAAGCCAAGACTCGGGGGATTTCCCGTGAAAGAGTTAACCACATCATCCACAACAGTCAGGAAATTAGAAAGCTTTCTGCAAAAGGCAAACCGAAATGTTTGAACGCAGATCAGAAGCACGTCAAAGTGACATCAAAGGTGATTTTTGACTGGTTTGCAGTGGGAGGAGACATGTTTCGGATGCAGAAGTCAGCTGGAAAGATCCTGGCTTCAGTGTCCCAGGACACAGACGGAGTACTCCTCGGGAAATACCTGCCAAAGGATCGCATCACCAACGCCGAAGACTAAATGTCTCTATCGGACGAACTGCGCGAACCTTTGAAGCAGTAACGCTGTGTAAAGCTGAGTCATGACGTCCAGTTCTTGCAGGACATGAAATTCGACGGGAAATACGTGACTTTGCCTTCGAATTGGTAGACCACCCACAAGAAAGCCCCACTAAGATAGATAACAGCTTGACTGGATTTCAAGATGACTAAGGTGCATATCAACTGCAGGATTCGAACTTTACAATCACCGTTGTCTCATCGCAAACCAGTTTCATACTTAGACGAACATTTCAAATGGGGATCGATAAAAGAATTTATCAAACGATAAAATATTGCAATCAAAATTTAATTAGTTTCAATTAGCAATCACTAAAATAAATGAAACGCGTGCACACAAACACACACACACACACACACAAGTAGAAAATATAATTTGTTTAATCAATTTATAGATTTTCAATTTCAAATTTTCTTGGATCTTTCAAGTAATCGTACAGTTTTGATGTTTCTCCTCCAAAAGAAATAAGCATAGCAACGGTATTTCATAATCACTTGTGAGACGGTCGATTGTTGATAACATCTGAGAAATATAAAACTATAAGGTGGATAATTTTAACAGACAACATAACTTAGGAATGATGACCTAAAACCTTAAATGTTCTTTTCATTAATTTAAGAAATGGCTTTACAACCGTGACCAAAGATCAAAACAAAGCAACGACAGAGCTTCTAGAAGAAAAATGGCGGCGAAGTCACCTTCAGCTCATGTTCTACTTACGGTAGCTTTTGTGTACTTACAGTTAGGTTTTACACACACACGCACACACACAATGGTTGACCCAGATGCCTTTCGTTGAGTCGAACCAAGAACAACTGTGTAAGAAACCTAATTAAAAGATACATTACGAGAAAATTTGATAATTTGTCCAGTGAAAATTTCATTAAGAGAACGAGCCAGCTTGACCGATGAATCTATTATAAACTGTCATATTATTGGCTAAAGGCTTAAGGGTTTCCGTCTCCCTCATAGCTGTTTGGTCAAGACACCACACTTTCTTTGACCTCGTTCATTCATCTCTAAAGAAATGAAGGTGCAACAGGGACGAAGCGCATTCTTAAGTTTTACTGTTGTAAACTGGAGTTTCAAGAAGGTACGTTAAAATTGTTATCGTAATCTCGCTCAATCGTCTTTTGTGACCATCACGTCAGAGTGAACTTCATAAGTGAATTTACAGTCTAGAAAAAAAAATAAATAAATAAAAAGCGTTCATTTATACAGAGATTGAGTAATATAAATTATCTTTTCTACTCTAGGCACAAGGCCCGAAATTTTTGTGAAGGGGCGCTCGATTAGATCGACCTCAGTACGAAACTGGTACTTAATTTATCGAACTCGTAAGGATGAAAGGCAAAGTCGACCTCGGCGGAATTTGAACTCAGAACGTAAAGACGGACGAAGTACCGCAAATCATTTCGTCCGGCGTGCTAAATTAAGACAGAGAAACTCAAATGTCAAACAACTGTCATCACGTTATATTCATAATTTCTTTACAAAAAAGACAAAAGAGGAAAAGGCTTCAACTGGGGAGAAATGTTTTCGAGGGAATCGTTGCTTCCTCTTTCCTGCGAGTTAATCCGACCGTAACGCTGTCACGTATCGTTATTCACACAATCTAGCTGACATTCCCTACGCGCATCGTTACAAGTGTGCCCACCCCGCCACAAGCCTGAAACATGCAATCATTTCTACCCTAATACCATCCCTGTTTAGGTATCAAATCTAGCGATCGGTGCCGTAAGTTTCCGTTCTCCAAACACCTTTGAACTTCAGATTTCAAATATTTGTTACGTGATATGGCTTCGGTCGACTTAGCAAGTAATTTATTAATTGAACGTGAGAAATTATTGACCTCGTTTCACTGCAATATGTATATTCACACACACACACAATGTATGTATGTATGTATGTATGTATGTATGTATGTAGGAGGTGCATTCCAGAAGTTTTGAGACTTCTTCAAGGGAGACATTTATTAATAATTTCAATTTCTGTACAAAACTAATCTCCTTCAAAGAAGAGTCCTCTGACTTGTAGTGCTCCAGCCATTTTGTGAGGGCCCCATGGAAGTCCACCGATGTAAAGATATCCAGAATTCTTGTCACATCCCCCATCTCGTGGAATAGCCAAAAATCACAGGGTGCAAGATCTGGACATTAGGGAGGGACAGTTTGATGTCCATTTCTATCGAACTGTTGTTTATCAGGATGGAATTACGAGAAACAGTGTTCAGTAGACTGTGACCAACAGTGTTTAGTCGGAATGAGTTCAAATTAGTGTTACAGTTGTGTCCTTCAATCTGGAACAAAAACGTTGGCAGGTCAGCTTATTAGATGGACGTACTAAAATCACAACAATCCAGAACAGCTGTAACTGTTTCTCCTTAAAAAGGTCTCAAAACATCTAAAATGCACCTCGTATATCTACATACATGTATGTGTACATACATTTAAATTAGACATACAAATATGTTCTTTTACAGTCATTCGACTGCGGCCATGCTGGATCACGCCTTGGAGGGTTAGTCGAACAAATCGAGTCAAGTACTTTTTGTTTATAAAGTCTGATAATTATTTTTGGAGCCTCCTTTGCAGAACCATTTCTGGATGTATAGAAGCCAACAGGAATTGTGAAATGAGGCGGAACAAAACAGAGACAGACATGCAAAACTAAATGTAAGGTGGACTTGTGGTTTCTGTCTACCAAATTCACTTGCAAGGCTTTGATTGACCCGAAGTATTAGAAGACATTAGCCCAAGGTGCACTACGGTCGACTTAACCTCATCTCTCGAAATTGCTGGCTTTGTGCCAAAATTTGCCACCAGTTACATTCCTTGAAGTTGGCTCTCAGAACATATTTGAATCTTTTCTTTTGCCCTCCTCTCCTTCATTTTCCTTTTTTTAGTTTGGAGAACATGTTTCGGTCGATGATTGTTTTGCTCCGGACGACATGACTCGTCCATCTCGGCTGTTTTGGGATAATGATAGCCTTCAATGGAGATCATGTTGGCTGAAAAATCCCATCAAAACGGAAAAAAAATCTAGCTTATGTAGGTCCGCCAAAAGTCCACCAAGGCATTCTATTGTAAAAAAAAAAATTACCCGGCAACAACAGAATACTCAGGTAGCGCGCGCGTGTATACATACATACTTACAGACAGGCAGGCATGCAGAGAGATAGATAATATAGAGGCGGGGTGGTGCTCGTATGCGTGTATACTCTTACACGACTCCATACATAATATATATCATCAATTATAAATAAAAATATGTCCATCTATCACCCGTCCCATTTTCATTTCTGGCAATTCTTATGGAAGCAAAGATGAAGCCAATCAACACTAAAAGCCATCAATGGCCCAGTGGCCAGAAATATTCGTACATGGAATTTAAACGGTTTTTAGAAAGGGTTCGAGCACTACAGAGAACACATCAGTGAACCAGGTGTGACCCGCAATCCAACTGTTTCCGAGCCCTAATATATGTAAAGAAGGATCTTTGATATTGAAGTATGTGTTCTGTAAAGTTTGTTTACCTGTGGCACTATTTTTCTTGATTTAAAAAAAGAAACCACTGATTGATAAGCCAACTGTAGCCGCTCCTAATAGTCTCTTGTTCGTTGTTCTTGGCGGTTAAAAGGAAAAAGACAGAAAGAAAGAAAGAAAGACAATGAAAGAGGGACAACTGAAACTTGTGTTCAGGTGTAAATGGGAGACACATTGAACAGTTGGAGGCACCAAGAGATAGAGTTGTTTAACTTGAAACCCAGTTGAGTTGAGCCAAGATCAAAGGCATTCAGTCTGTTATCAATTACCATCTTGTCTTTATAGTATCCAGTTTTATTCATCATTTTAAGATTAGCTGCTATTTCCAGCAGAGCAAGTGACCATGTAAATGCTCCGTTAAGGGCTAGTCCAGAGAGAGATAGGAAGAAGACGAACAGCGAAATAAGGATTTGCTATTTGGTGTATTAGAAGCGATGGCTATATAATCTCCGCTTTAGACACTCGTTTCATGTTTCTGACACGATACAGAAAAATCTCTACCCAGGCCACTATGCACTCAATGTACAAACTGTATTTATAAATGTGGTTTACAGTAAAAATAAAAACAAATTCTCTCAGTGTTCTTTATATTGAGAACAGCTGCCTATTGCTTTGACAAGTTTGTATTTCAATCGATGTATTTTCAATATTGTAATTGAGGAAAAAGAAGGACAGATGATTCAGTATTTCTTAGAGATGTTTGGTAAAAGGGGAAAAAATCTATGAAATAAAACAGGATTGTGTGTATGGACATCGAAAACCTTTCCTACTATAGATGTATTGTTTTGCAAGTAAAGGAGGCGAGAATTGAGGTGATTTTATTGGTAGGAAAATTACGTGCATATAAATAATATTAAAATAAAACTAATTATATGATTCCTAAGTTGTTTCAGCCACTGCCGCCCGCTCATATCTCTTCCACCCACCTTTCTTTTTCTATAGCCTTATTCACCTTCACATTGATCCATATATTTCTCCAAAGATTGAATTTATCTCGGGAGTTGAGTAATCATTCAAAGGAAAGAAATACAAGTTTATTGCAAGATCTTTCTCTGAAGTTGTTCTGGACAAGTAAATGCTTTTCAGAACGAAAAATGTCAAGTTATTTTCTCCATTGTCCATCGACTTCGTAAATAGTAACGGAGAAAAGAAAAGAAAAAAGAAAAATCATTTTCTGTGTTTGCAATATAAGAGGATATTGCAAATCAGAACTAAACATTTTTTTTAAAGAGTTCTGAATGACATTCAATGTTGCTGTTGTCTTTTTAGATCTTTCTAATAGTTTTGTTCTAGTTCTGATGTTCCAATAAATCAGTGAAGCTTTTCTACAAACTTGGGTCACTGAATGAATCAAATTATTGAGAATATTCCATTGTAGATAATCAAATATCTACCATAGTCAGTGTTAACACATTTAATGAAGTGAATTTTAACGATTTAATTAAAAATATTTATGACGTAAGAAAAATTTCAAAATCTGTGACAGCATCAAAGAAGATCCTCTCTCTCATTCCCTCTCTCTCTCTCTTTCTCTCTCTCTCTCTCTCTCTCTCTCTCTCTCTCTCTCTCTCTCTCTCTCTCTCTCTCTATCTATCTTTCTATCTCTCTCTCCGAGCACAGGATGCATCGATTAGATGATAAGCGTAAAAGCCTCCGTCGCACAGACTCAAAAGACGATGTCTCATTCAATTCAAATGACTTCAATTTCCAGTTAATCTCCAATGAGACAATCAACACATCGCAAGGGCAGACATTTTCCATTGCCAGCTTACTCACTGAAGAGCTCTGCTTCACCCATGGTCGGATTTTCGTTGGGTGTTCAAGAGTAAGAAGTAAGAAAAATCTTTATATCTATGCACCAAATGAAAAAATAAAGATTATAAATTGTCCCCAAAAATGCAGAAATCCGTCCTGATCGAGAGGTCTCTCTGTCGGGGAAGACATGGTCTGACATCGAATAAAGAAAAAAATTGAAATAAAGGTATTCCGTTCTTCAAATTGTTCGGTAATGACGGGCTACTTCGCTCGTGTACATATATAATACAGAGAGAGATGTGTGGACACTTAATTACATATTATATTCGCATTTATCTACATGTTTCAGTATAATTTCACAGAAGCATTTTCAGTTAACACACATTATATATAAAGGTATATATTTCTACTTGCATGTACGCATACAGGTGTACACTCTTTAACACACACACACACACACACACACACACACACACACACACACATTGCGTGGATGTACTTATATATGTCGTTTGTGTGTATGCTTATGTGTGTAGATGTGCGTGTATGAGTGTAAATAGGTGCACACATTGAAAGCGTGTTCATGTATGTATACCATAAAAATAGTGAATCCCAGTAAGATGTCGGTGTATATAAAAGAACAACATCAGGGAATATCCGACATTGTTCAAATATCAGCATGATAAATCTCAACAAACCAACGGACACACCGGTAAGTCTAGCGTTCACACACGCGCGCGCCAAGAAGCAGGCCAGCCAATGAAAATCCTGTAGCCAATGACGTCAATCTTGGGCCCAAGAGCATCAGTGCAAATCTACAAATGCAATGCATACACTCGTCTATATATGTATATATGTATATATGTATATATATATATATATATATATATATATACTTATACTGCTATATTTCGGGATGTTATATATATATATATGTAAGTGCACTTACGTTTATGTGTATATACATATGATACATACGTATATTAGGTCTGTAAGTGTATGAATTTTGTGTGTGTGTGTGTGTGTGTGTGTGCGCGCGCGCACATTTATTGACTGACTATATACTTAAGTAGTCAGTAAAGAAATGAAAGCAAGAAAAAAGGAGAGAAAACGCAGGCATTTTACAAGACAATAATTCGTATCGTGTTTGCTATTTATTTCTATAAACGTGTATATCTTAAATATCTTACATACAAACATTGCATAACAAACATATACACATATATTCCACTGCAGGCTCCACATACATAACAGGCAAACATAATGCACAAACCTACATCACATTCATACACACACGTTCGTACATGCATAAGGCGTGTGTGTGTGTGTGTGTGTGTGTGTGTGTGTGTGTGTGTGTCTGTGTGTGTGTGTGAAGTTTACACACACGTACGTATACATGGATTTGTAAAATATACTCTCACATAAACGCAGACATAAATGCGCGTGCGGAAAACGCATTGGTTTATGCAAATATGATTTTATATATTTATACTCGTCATATATAACATATTTCTACATAAATATGTTTAGAGGGGCGTGTCAGTCAATACGAAGACCACAATATCAATAACTCAACTCTATCAGAAATTCTTTTTTTCAATTTTACTATCATTATCACCATCATCACCATCATCATCATTATCATCATCATCACCATCATCATCATCGTCATCATCATCACCATCATCATCACCAGCATCATCATCACCAGCATCATCATTATCATCATCATCATCGTCATCATCATCACCATCATCATCATTATCATCATCATCATTGTCATCATCATCACCATCATCATCATCATTATCATCATCATCATCATCATCGTCGTTAACATTATCATCGTTATTTAGCATATATTTCTGCCTAAATGAAATGTTTAGCAATCAGTACAGATGATCATCAGCATCATTATCGTCATCATCATCATCATCACCACCAAATTCTACATTTTATTTCTTCATTTTACTTTTTTTCATTTTCTCTCTTCAGATTTTAGGTGGGGCTGGGGGCGGTCCTTTCATATTTTTGCTGTTTTCATCCCCCCCCCCTTTTTTCTTCTCGAATTATTATGAAGTCCATGAAAGAATATCACGAGATTCTTCATTGAAATACGGAGAGAATTTTTTTTATCTTCAACTGAGTATATATGTAAAAAAAAAAAAAATGATTTTCTTATTGCAGATTATCTATGGAGGTGAGCGAGGCTGGAGTTGCGGATATCAAAAAGAGACAAGTCTCTTCTATAGTTTCATTAAAACACGAAACACACAAACACGTGCTATGTGCTTTTATGTAATTGAGTGCAG
>NC_068990.1:93875595-93878412 GCF_001194135.2 Octopus bimaculoides | reverse complement strand
TATATATACACACATATATACACACGCGAGGATTGCCCGGACGACCTTTTTACAACGCAGTATAACAGATTCTGAGGGAGGAAAGAGACCGAGAGAAAGAACCAACTCGACTGGTAGTTTATTAATCGACCTCGGGGTATTGAAAAGCCAAGATGATTCCAGCAAGAATTGAGCACAGATACTAACGGGTCTGCCAATGGACGCCTTACACTTCGCTGTGCAAAATGTTTCAGTCATCATCCTGCATTAGTTTTATCTTAATGGGTGTTGATAGGATACTACTGCACAAATTGTCTTATTATGCTTTGTTATAAAAATATATTCTATATTGCTATGAATTGTGTTTGGACGATATATTGGCGACAGATTAAAATGAGTTTCATTGAATTGGTATTTATGTGAACAAGCGTTGAAGTGATACTTGGGAGCGGGTAGGACGTCCATTTTCGCCTTTTCCAATCAGAGAAGGTTTCGTGCCGAGTAAAGGAACCGAGGGACAACCATAACAGATTCTCAGAGGTGCAGGCAAGCAGACAGACTGACAGAGGTATTGTTAGCAAACTAAGGGAATTCAATTCTGCTTTTCCTAAGGAGACATCAACTCTAAACGGAGTTCATCAATGACCACTACTGTGCATGGTGGCTCCTCTCACCAGTTATGCTGATAATACAAAAGTATCAGAAGCGATCAAGAACCCTGAAGCTACCTGAAAACTACGGAAGGGTTTGAACGCAGTATACAAGTGGGCTGAAGAAAACAATATGCAGGACCACGGCGTATTGCAATCCCAGTAGAGTCGGTGCGTAACCTGGGAATTCACTTGAGTGACGAAGCATCGTCCCGTTTACATATTACAAAGACATCAACAATGTGCAAGATGACTGACTGGTTGAATTCCAAGATCATTCAGAACACGAAAAAAAGGAAGCCATGCTACTCTTATGGAGAAAAGTTGTGCTCACATGCCTAGCTTACTGCTCCCAATTATAGCTACCAGAAAGTGCTGAATTAACGACAGAAGTGGAGGCAACCCAACGCCATTATACCAAGAAGATTGCCTCAGTTCAACAGATGGCCTACTAGGAGAGGCTCTAATATCTGAAGAGAAGATGGGAAAGGTAGGCTGTGATGTATATGTGGACGATCCCGGAAGGTCTAGCCCCCAACTTTGGGATTGAACGTTTTACCAATCCCGGTGCTGGTCGCCACTGCATAGTACCAACGATCTTGCTATCTCCGTTCAGGGTAAGAGCCCAACACTGAAACAGCTTTGGGTTCAAAGATTTGCATCTTTTCAATACATCACTAAAAAAAGTAAGAGATTTACGAGAGGTAAATGTAGAGGTGTCCAAAGAACAATTAGACAGATTTTTATCTAAGAAACCAGGTGAACCGACATCACGACAAGAGATGCAAAGAAGGGCAATTCTATCCAGTTCACTAATTCATAAGAACATTTTCTGGAGACAGAACCGGAAAGTGAGTCTTAAATAACCAAACATTAGTGCCAATGGCGGTGCCCCAGAATGGCCACAGCATCTGGCTGAAACTAATAATCTTTTCTATTAAAGGCACAAGTCCTGAAATTTTGGGAGAGGGGGCTAGTCGATTACATCGACCCTAGTGTTTTACTGGTACTTCATTTATCGACCCCGAAAGGACAAAAGGCAAAGTTGACCTTGGCGGATTTTGAACTCAGAATGTAAATACAGACGAAATGGAGATTAATTTGACAAAGAAATTTTCAAGGTGGTGCTCCAGCATGGCTGCAGTCTAATGACTGAAACAAGATAAAAAATGCATACATACACATATATGTATGTAATTTTTGGGACTAATGGGTATAAGTCATATATATATATATATACACACAAGAGTTACGGAATGGAGTAGATAAGATCCGGGCTACATATGTTTCATAGCGAGTGGAACGTCGGAAGTGGTAAACGTCCAAGCGAGGTGTATGTGGCAGGCTACTCGTCAGGCCAAGGATATCTTGGTTGAATGAAAGTTTACATTGTCGAATCGGATCGATTCTTCCGCGTGTTAACAAGTAGTACCTCCTTGCGACAATGTAAACTTCATCTAATCAAGAGACCCTTGGCCTGACGAGTAGCCTGCGCTTGGATACACCTCACTTGGATACTGACTACTTCCATTCCTTAACTCTTGTATTCTTATTCGCATACCCTGGTCGCCTACCGTGAAACGTAAAGAGGACTTTTTCAGTTTATCGTAGATCGATACGTAAAACATCCACAACCTTCCCTCTCAATAAACCATAATTGGCCCTGGATTGCTTGAAGCTAACCTTCTTCCTACACCTTGATCCCTGGATCTTATATAAGGAGAGAAGCGAATTTCAGACGTCGGTGTATATATTCAGTCAATCCACATCAAATTATCTAAATTCTCCATAGTATACAATATACATAGATGCGTTCACATATATGAGACATGATAAACATTCATAAGGATTTGTAAACATATATAAACATAGGAAAATTTATAAACATATAAAAATTCATAATTACATAAAAGAATTTATAAACATATAAACATTTATAAGTACAAAGATGTACTTTTGAGGTTTGATTGTCCGTATTAGAATCAATGAGGAGGGTAGATGAGAAAGTCAGTACAAGATGGTTAGTGAGGAGGGTCGATGAGAAAGTTAGTACAAGATGGTTAGTGAGGAGGGTAGATGAGAAAGTCAGTACAAGATGGTTAGTGAGGAGGGTAGATGAGAAAGTCAGTACAAGATGGTTAGTGAGGAGGGTAGATGAGAAAGTCAGTACAAGATGGTTAGTGAGGAG
>NC_068990.1:93871180-93873627 GCF_001194135.2 Octopus bimaculoides | reverse complement strand
ATGAAAGGCTCCAAGTCTTTTAGCTCAACTACTGGTGGCAGGTGTTCGAACTCCCCCAGATTAAGATACATTACGATGTTATGTATTTTAAGATGGATCCATAATATGAAGGGTGACTAGATTAAAATCCTAAACGCTAATTATTTTGGGGGAAGAATTTAAAAGTTGAAAAATATTTCTGTCTACAGGTAATTAATTATGACATCAGATATCTTATTAAATAAACTAATTTTGTTGGCACGGAGTTTATGGATCGCTTCCTTCGTGCATAAATTGCCATTTTTAGTGTGTGTCTTATATGGTGTGGTTTCCGTTATTAGAAACCAATCTAGACTAGATTCTTTATTGTGCATTTTTAATTTATTGATGTGGGTAGGGAGCATGGCTGAATTTTTAGTTTCGTGGTTAGTAAATGAGTTTGTATGCGCTCTATACCTAATTTTAAAATCAGTCGTACTTCCTATGTAAATCTATGTAAAACGGATTGAGACTTCAACTTTATATACGACATTTCTCCTTAAACAGAAACCTTTTAGGGGACATAGTTCCCTATTCTGACAATTACGTTTTATTTCCAGGTTTAGCCTTTCTATTTTTAATAACAGAGTTCTTCTTCTTATTCTTATTCTTCATATTAAGGTCATCGAAATTATCATCTCTATTAATGCCGTTCTTTCTAAGTTTAAGTCTATTGTTGGCCGCGCGATTATAGATCCTAGATTGGATGTGGTTGAGTAAGATAATTTAAGGCAGGATCTATTAAATGTAGAGTAATATTTATCGCCTAGTGGGAAGTTCTTATCGAGTTGTTCCTATTCTGCCCAGTATAGTTATTGTTATTATAATTGAATAAATTATAGTATTGAATAAATTATAGTATCTATAGTTGCTGGTTTCTATATTCAGGGGCGGGGGTTGTTCATGGGAGGTGTGTCGATGTTTGAATTCGCAATATTTGGAAACCGTTTTCCTAATTCGTTTTTAAATATTGTGTTCTTAATATAATATTTTTTTCTCTTGAATCCACTGTCTTTTATTGCTGTGTTATAAAGGGGGGCAAAATCATCGAAGATCTTTTCGTTTGCGGATAAATTAGATATTCTAACATATATGTATAATGTGTGTGTGTGTGTGTGTGTGTCTAATGTTTTATTGAAGCTGAAAAGACTTCAATATTGTTCAAAATATTCACGACTGTCTAATCATCAGTCAAGTGAAACTCTGAGTTACAGTTCGTCAAGGCTTTTCAACTTCAATAAATCACTATTTTTACTCTGCAAAAGTCAACTTCCTGCCATGTCCGAAAACCACAATCAGAAAATACTTACCTTTTTTTCTGGTTTGTTTTTTGATGGTAGGGTATTCTTCGAGGAATATTTGGCTACTATTTCTAGCAGGTCGAGGCTTTCTCGTTGGCGACATATAAATTGTAAATATCATACATTCGTGCATTCTAGAGTCCATTTGTGCTGTATTTAAGAAAGTAATATAGAAAAGTGATAGTCCATGGAATGGCAACTGTCTTGAAATGGACAATTCTTCGGTGGGTTTCAGTGAAATGATTCCCCAACAAGATTTGAAACGGAAACGTAAATATAAGACTAAACACATCACAATAAAAAAAAAAGAAAAAGATAGTGTCCTCCCTCAGGCATCGATAGCAGTTCGTTTTTTCAAAAAAATATTTCTGTAAGACTTTGATTTGTAATGATCGGTTCCACTCGATTGATCTGCCTTAAGTATGTAACTGATATTTCTTCTATTCTCGATTCCGGAGCGTTGAGTAGTGAAGTCTACTCACGTAGAATTTGAACTCAGAATGTAGAAGGAAGGTCGCAAATACCCAAGGGCGTTTAGTCTGGCGTTCTACTGCTTCAGCCACTCAACAAACTTAGCTTTGTAGAATACAATGATGATGATGATGATGATGATGGTTGTGGTGGTGGTGGCGGCGGCGGCGGCGGCGGTGATGATGATGACGATGACGGCGGTGATGACGTTGGTAGTGATGTTCTAAGAGTCGATGACTAAGAGCATAATAAAGAGAAAGAGGATCGCCTCCAGCTTCGCAGTTCATTCCGAAGAGAATCTCGATATTTTCTTCAAAAACGTGAACAAACAAAATGGAGCCCTCCGCTCTCAATACACAACAACAACAATAACAGCAAGAAGAACAGTATCCGTAACATCGTCAATAATAAACAAGCGATCAAGCTCTATGGATGGCATATGAATAAAGTGAATGAATAATCAGAAATCTTTACAAATGAAGTTTTATATTTTTATTTATTTATTTATTTTTAAATTTTATTTTTAATATATTTCCTTTTTGGAAAAAATAAATAAATAAATATCGACAAAAGAAAATGTCAAGTAAAAAAACCGAATAAGTTGTTGAGTAACAAAGACAGAAATCTTAATAAAACGATATCCAACTCTTATAAAAG